>NC_045551.1:63662968-63675993 GCF_009769535.1 Thamnophis elegans
CACCTTTAGTGGGAAGGGAACAGCGCTCCGTATACCTTCAGTGTTTAATCATGCTGGTCACATGACCACAGAGACATCTTTGGGCAGTGCTGGCTCTTCAGCTTTGAAACGGAGATGAGCACTGCCCCTAGAGTTGGGAATAATTAGCACATATGTGCTAGGAGAACCTTTACTCTTAAATTACATATCTTCAAATTAGTTAGAAGACAATACAAAAAGTGATCTATGAAATGTATTAAAACAAAAAATGACAGATGCTTTGAAGAAAATCTCATTTTTATGAAAAAGGCTAATGTTCTTGAGAAGGTACAAAATGACTTTTGTAGAAGACAGATGTGTTCATTTTTCCGGAGAAAGAATGATTGAAATCCTTTCATTTGCTGCCAGTGAAATTTAAAAATTAGAAGGTAGAGAAACTCTAACTCTGATTAGGGAAACAAATTTAAATTATGCTCTATTTTAAAAGATGTATTGCTTTCTCAGAGGAGAGCTGGTGCAGGGTGGCTAATTGTGACTATTGATACTATGCCACTCCTGTGGATGATGATGAAATAGTGCTGAATAATTCAACACGTTACTCGTCTGTAATGACATTATGCAAACATTTTTCATGATCTTCCTCTCCAAAAAATGAGGACAATGCTTTGTTTCTGAATGACAATGCGCTGCACAACTGAACCGACAATTTGCAAACTATTTTAAGACCCTTTGAAATAACTTCTCTTTGTTTCTCATAACACTGACATTGTCTAGGTAGGCAATTGTTATTTTTCCCCCCAGTTTTGAAAATATTAGTTAAGTAACCTTGAAAGTAAGTTAAATTTAGATTGTGGGATGAATATGGTTAGTAGATCAGCAAATAAGTTTGATTCTCAAATATGATCAGGGAAAGAAAATCCTACAGCAAAAATCAATGCAATTAATGGCTGATTACTGAACTTATACTCAAATCAAGTGTTTGGCCTTGAATGTTTTAATTCTAAATATATTTATTTGTATCAAGATTTTCAGAGCTTTAAATCCTAGTTCTTATCCATTAGCTGCTTCTTGCGTTTGAATGTAAAATTTCTGTAATTAATTTGTTACTGTTAGTTGTGAGGTCATGTCCGACCCATCGCAACCCCATTGATAATGGTCCTCCAGGCCCCCTTGTCCTCTACCATCTTCTGGAATCAATTTAAGCTCACACCGACTGCTTCAGTGACTCCATCCAGCCACCTCATTGTCTGTTGTCTCTTTCTTCTTTTGCCCTCAATCTTTCCCAGCATGCGGCTCTTCTCCACCAAGTCTTTCCTTCTCATTAGGTGGCCAAAATACTTTAGTCTCCTCTTCAGGATCTGGCCTTCTAAAGAGCAATCAGGGTTAATCTCCTCTAAGGACTGACCAGTTGGATCCCCTTGCAGTCCAAGTGACTCGCAGGAGTCTTCTCCAGCACCAGAGTTCAAAGGCCTCAATCCTTTGGCGCTCGGCCTTTCTTATGGTCTAACTTTCACAGCCATACTTTGCAACCACTTCCCTCTAGATGGAAACATTTTAGCAGTTAGACTTATATACCGCTTCATAGGGCTTTCAGCCCTCTCTAAGCGGTTTACAGAGTCAGCATATTGCCCCAACAATCCGGGTCCTCATTTTACCCACCTCGGAAGGATGGAAGGCTGAGTCAACCCTGAGCCGGTGAGATTTGAACAGCTGAACTGCAGAACTGCAGTCAGCTGAAGTAGCCTGCAGTGCTGCATTTAACCATTGCGCCACCTCGGCTCAGTAATCCACCCTCAATTATTTTAATCCCCCCTTCACAGGAAATGACAAATTTGACTTTTTGATCAAATATAAGACTATCAAGTAATTTATTCAAGGCTGGACATCTTTGATGGACTTTTTTCTGAAAGCACCAAAAATGAATTGATGATTTATAGTTTTGCTGGTTTAAATGAATATGTGGAGAGGAAAATATTATGTAAATTTAAAGAGGGAGGTTTGAAGATTGCATGAACTTGCTATACAGATGAAGAATTTTTCTTTCTTGCTTCTAATACCTTCTGTTTTACTTTCTCACTTCCCTTCTTCTTTCTTTTCTTTCTATTCTTTTGTATTATTTATAGCTAAAACATTTAAAATAGAAATTATGATTAACAAAAGAAATATTATAATTATAATATTATAAACAGGTTCCTATTTATTTATCATGATTTGGTTTAGTAAAGACAAAGCAAATGAGGTTTCTGGACTTACTTCTCTTTCTAATTTCTGGAACATGTATTAATCCCGGAACAGAAAATATATATTGAGATAGATTTGAAAGTATAATTCAAGTTCTAAAGTTGCATAATAAGAAACAATCAAGTATTTCATTGTATTCCCATGTTCCTGTTATTTCCAGAATTGGCTTTTCCCATGGCTGTGATCCCTCACTGTCAAACAGAAGTAAGGAAAAAAGAATGAATATTTTTGGCTTTGATCTTTTTGGTTTTTGTTAAACACATTTACCATGCCCCAGTACAATTAAGGAAAATATAACACTTATGAAAAGCCCAGGCCATTAACATTGCTGCATACTTTAATAAAAAAAAATCTATATGCAAAAGTTAGCACTAAGGCAAATTAAACAGAGCACTCATACAAATTTAACCTAATTTTGGAATATGTGTTTGTGTGTGCATGTATGCGTGCACATATACACTCATGTTGTGTCCATAATTTAAATTTCTAGGTATTAATCTAGAAATGGGTAAGATTAATGTGACTAGAGGGGGATAAGCAGCTCTTTCCCAGGACCTAATTAATCAATTAGAAGGATCTCTAAACACCTCTTAACAGCTATAAAAGTTTTGCAGAGATTGGAGGAAGGTGGAATTTGATTTCGTGAGATCAAGAGTGAAGAAGACCTTCTGCAGAAAAAGGAGTTATAAGGACAAGTAAAGGCAAGATTCTCTTTTCCTCTCACCTATTTTTAAGGATGGCATGGAATGGAATGTGGAATAGGATGGGATGTGGAATAGGATGGGATGGGATGGGATGTGTGGGGTGGGGTGGGGTGGGATGGGATGGAGTGGGATGGAATAGAATAGAACAGAATAGAATAGAATAGAATAGAATAGAATAGAATAGAATAGAATAGAACAGAACAGAACAGAACAGAATAGAATAGAATAGAATAGAATATGGAATGGAATAGAATATTCTTTATTGGCCAAGTATGATTGGACACAGCAGGAATTTTGCTATCTCAGAAAGACTGAGACTGATGTACTGAAGGTTCTCCTAGATATTTTACCACAGTGAAATGTCTTCTACAGAAAGTCAACTCCTTCATATATAGCAATAGCAGTTAGACTTATATACCGCTTCATAGGGCTTTCAGCCCTCTCTAAGCGGTTTACAGAGTCAGCATATCGCCCCCACAGTCTGGGTCCTCATTTCACCCACCTCGGAAGGATGGAAGGCTGAGTCAACCTTGAGCCGGTGAGATTAGAACCGCTGAACTGCAGATAACAGTCAGCTGAAGTGGCCTGCAGTACTGCACCCTAACCACTGCGCCACCTCGGCTCTTCTATATATAGGAGCAGATAGGTTAATCTTCTGACAATTAACAACTGATAATGTCTTTGAGCTTTACAATGGATGGAGGTTTTGCATATCTGTCAAGAGGAAATGAGCTGACAGCTACCACGAACAGGAACAAATCCAAAGATGAGGATCTTGGTTACTCTACTTGAATCTGCTTTAATTTCAATGGGCGTAGTCCTCCAAAATAATATTTTGCTTGAAATCCTTGGAGATGTAGAAAGTTAGCACCTCTGCTAGAAGAATGAAATACTTTAGGAAATATTCAAAAGGCAGAATGTTTCCCCCAAAAGAGAAATAGAAATCTTAAGGGAGACAGAAACTCAGAGCTTTAGCTCCCTGCCCTCAGCAGATATTTGTGGCATTGAGAAGGACTGGGCCAGCCTATCTACAAAACGAAAGACCTTCAGCTCCAGGGTGATGGGATTAAGACATGACCCTCCAGGGCATTATGGGATTATCTAGGTACAGGACTAACTGCATTGCAAAATCACCTGGGGACATTACATCAGCCCAAGGTTCAACCGAATGTGATTCAGACAAACATGACTCCGCATGGGAGTCCGACTACAGCAAATAGAATACATGTGCTTGCCACAGGAACAGGAAGCTCAAGTTCAAAACCCAAGAGAGGGTATAAATAACTCTCACTCTCCACTCCATGTGGCCAGTTACCCAGGAGTTCAAACCCATGTGGTCCTGTCCATCAATAAACCATCTTTCCAATCAGCCTCCATGTTTCCAGTGTCTCCCCACTTGGAACTAAACGAGATGGCTATTTCTTCCAACAGAGGATATCCCCAATATGTTGCCCACTGGCACATTTAACTTTTTATAACCACAAGACTGTGTAAAAGAATTTTTGAAATTCTTTTTTTCTGAGTAATCCCAAATTGGAAGGATCTTTTGATTCTTACATGTCGATATTGCATGAAAAGATGTCCTTTTTATATGCACAATAATTTTCAGCAGTTGGAAGCCTGTAGCAGGCATTATATTAATAACCTTTTCTTTGCTTTCTTAAATATGAAAGCTTGTCAATTGTGTTATAAATCAGAAGATTACTATAGTGAAATCAGTGGGAAAAATTGCACCCAAATTTACTGGGCTTTCAGCAACATTTATGGATTAGTCTAGAGGAAATAGCCCAGAGTTTCCAGGGCTTTAGAAAGGAAAATGTCAGAAATGTCGAGAGAATTGAAATGCAGGCATCTCTGAAAATAGTCCAAATGATCCTCTGACTTTCATAATTGGCAAGCAAATATATGGGGCAGGCTTCTTCCCAGCTGCTCTGAATTAATCTCTACTTTATTCCACATTAACTAATTGTGTGGGGTGCCAGTTAAAAATAGAATTGCTAACCACCAGCCTTGGAATAAAATCTTACTTCAGTAATCCTTTGGCCTTGTTTTTTTTTAATCTCTTGTATTCCGACATAACACAAGAAAAAGCATGATTCTTGTCCCAGGAAAAGTTGCAAGATTGAATCTGGGTCGGTCACTGGGACCAGAGGCTAACTCTTCCGAGCTTTGGGACTCATGCGGAAGCCCATCTTCAGGGAACTTCTCTCTACTGGAAAATGTGCTTTGGGTTATAAGAATATAGCCCAGTAGACAGAATTTCCCCTGGAGATGGTCTCCAGCATGAGTCCAAAAGTTCGGAAGAGTAAACTTCTGGCCCAGGTAACCGAGCCAGATTCAATGACTATTTTTACCTGTTAAATGATAGAGCCATCCCATGGCTGTTTTTTCTTCCAGATGATATAATTTAGAAGGAGATTTATTCTCCCCATCCAGCAGTCCCCTACAAGCCCTCTCAAGCCTCTGAATGCCTTCAGGTGAGGAAAAAGCTGTGACTGTCCAGATATTCCTATCCAATTGAGAAATAGAACCCTTCACTCCCCTGATTTACTATGGGAGTGATTTATCTAGATAGAATGGAATGGAATAGAATAGAATAGAATAGAACAAAACAGATCAGAATAGAATAGAATGTATAACACTCAACTCGTGCCCTTGTGACCTCTAGGCTGGAATACTGCAATGTGCTCTACATGGGGCTGCCCTTGAAGAGCATTCGGCGACTTCAGCTAGTCCAGAATGCGGCCGCACGAGCGATTGTGGGTGCACCTCGCTTCACCCACGTAACACCTATCCTCCGCGAGCTGCACTGGCTACCTGTTGATCTCCGGGTGCGCTTCAAGGTGCTACTTATCACCTATAAAGCCCTTCATGGTAGTGGGCCTGGGTACTTGAGAGACTGCCTACTGCCAATTACCTCCACTAGACCGATACGATCGCATCGATTAGGCCTCCTCCGAATACCATCTTCCAGCCAGTGCAGACTGGCAACTACCCGGAGGAGAGCCTTCTCGGTGGCTGCTCCGACCCTTTGGAACGAACTCCCCATGGAGATTCGGACCCTCACCACCCTCCAGTCCTTCCGCGCCGCTTTAAAGATCTGGCTGTCCCGGCTGGCCTGGGGTTAAGATTAAGGTGACCAGACGTCCCGCTTTTGGCGGGACACCCCCGCTTTTCAATGCATTTTCCCGCGTCCCGCCCGCCTTTTTAAAAGGCATGCTTTTTTTGGCGCTCGCAGCTCCCGCCCATCAGCTGCTAGCTTGCTGGGCTGGCTCATCGTTTTGTTCTCTATCCTACCAATGAGCCAGCCCAGCAAGCTAGCAGCTGATGGGCGGGAGCTGCGAGCGCCAAAAAAAGTGTGCTTTTACCTACCTACAAATTTAAGCCAGCCCAGCCTGCCCGCTCACTGATTGGATTGGCCTGGACTCCAGCCAATCAGTGAGCTGGCTGGGATTGGAAATTTTCAGCACGTCTGCGCGAGTCTCCATTTCCTTTCACCAAAAGACGAAAGAGGTTGCAGCTGCGCTGACTGGTGAGTATTAAGAGCCGCGAGCGGATGGTGTGAGATCGCCGCCCGGTAGCCGCCAGAAGCCGCTCCCGGCCGCGGGCCCCTGCCCTGCCGTGTCCAGCGTGTCTTCAACAGCAAGCGGGTTGCCCGCCCGCCTAGCTGCGTTGCCCACATGCACGTGGATTCAAGAAATCCGGCTGGATACTTTGAATCCCCGCGCGTGTGGGCAATGCAGCTATGCGGGGGAGGGGAGCTTCGCTTGAGATGACCATGCTATGCCCTCCATAGCCTGGTCCTCCCAAGCAGAGCCTGCCTAGCTGCGTTGCGCACACACGCAGGGGATTCAAGAAATCCGGCTGGATACTTTGAATCCCCGCGCGTGTGGGCAATGCAGTTTGCGGGGGAGGGGAGCTTCGCTTGAGATGACCTGGTCCTCCCAAGCAGAGCCTGCCTAGCTGCGTTGCGCACACACGCGGGATTCAAGAAATCCGGCTGGATACTTTGAATCCCCGCGCGTGTGGGCAATGCAGTTTGCGGGGAAGGGGAGCTTCGCTTGAGATGACCATGCTATGCCCTCCATAGCCTGGTCCTCCCAAGCAGAGCCTGCCTAGCTGCATTGCCCACACACGCGGGGGATTCAAGAAATCCGGCTGGATACTAGTCTCCGTGGAGAGCTTGGCAGGCAGCTGGCTGGACTTCTAAGAGGTGGGGGGGAGGAGCGGCAGCTCCTTGAAATGGAAAAAGGCTTGCTTCCTCCCCCTCCCCCAAATGAGACCGGGCTCCCAGCAGCGATTTGCCATTTGAGAGAGAGAGAGAGAGAGAGAGGGAGGGAGGGGGAGAACGCGAGTGTGTGTATCCCTCCTTCCTTCAGCCCAACACTCTAGCTCGGCTTGGCTCCCGCTTGTCTCTCCTGCCTCTTCGCTTCTCTGTTTGATTGTTGAAAGTGGGAGCCAAACCAGGTCATTCCTTCCAAGAGGCAAGTTTCCCATTGATTGAATGGCTCGCTGCCCTAGACCCTCTGCAGTCCCTCTCGTCTGGCCAGAATGCCAGCAAGAGTGTTGGGCTGAAGGAAGGAGGGATACACACACTCATGTTCTCCCCCTCCCTCCCTCCCTCCTCCTTCCCCAGCCAGTCCCATGCCTTCTCCCAACCCCCGCCCCGTTCTCTTAGCTGCCCCGTTCTCTAGCTACGTTCTGCCTTGTGATTGCTGTCTCCAGGCTCTCCTCTCCTATTATCGTGGAAGGTATCTCATTTGGGGAGGGGGGGGGCAGGCCTTTCTCCATTCAACAGATCCAATATACAGAGTTTTATTTTTTGGCCCTAAAAATATTGTCACTGAGGATGAGAGAAATTTCTTCATCATTGCTATTGGCCTCAAGTAGCAAATAATTAAACATGGTTTTTAGTGTACTTAGTTAGTGATCTGCTTTTTAACATTACATGGTATCAGTTTCAAGAATGCATGCAATCCTGAAAATTTGTAACAAACTTGTTGAAGGGCCTATGAAATATTTTCTAGTTTAGTGTAGAATAAGTATTCTTAATAAAAGAAAAAGTCATTTTTATTTAATCAATTGCATTCCTGTTTATAATGGCATTAATTAACTAAACTGGAAATAAATCTATGTTTTGCTAGAGTTTTAAAATTAAAAAACCTTACATTTTGTTGCTATTATTTTAATCAGAGTTTTGCCAAGTGAAATTATATAATGGTTCCTCATGTCTCTGTAATTTTCTAAATCTCATCCAGAAGTACCACAGAATCTGGCATTTTCAGAAGAATGATGCTGATGCTAATAAAACATCCTGATTTTGGTGAAAGGATGGAAAGAGGAAGGAAGGAGGAAGAGAGATCTAAAGTGCAGAAAGACAGAAGGCAGATAGGCAACAGGAAGGAAGGAAGGAGAAAGAATGGAAAGGAAGGAAGGCTAGAAGGAAGAAAGAGGGAGGGAGGGAGGGAGGGAGGGAGGGAGGGAAGGAAGGTGAAAGGAGGAAGGAAGGAAGGGTACGTCCACTTGTAGGCCTGGGACTGAATGCAGGAGGAGTCTCTCCATAGGATCAGCTGCTCCTCTGATCATGGTCTATGAAAATGTTACTGCCTGCCTGATGCAAATTTAGACAGATGGTGCTTTGGGCTGCCCCTCAAATCCCCCCTTTACTCCTCCCCCTGTAGAATTCAGCCCCCTGAGTTTTGCCTTTGAGGGGCATGTGTGGTTATGGCGGATGGCAGAGTCAGCTGGAGGTTGAGAGGGGATTGGGGCTTTTGTCCGCCTGTGGAGTTCTCCCCATGGACAGGATGGGATGTTGGCATGAAAGGGATCCGGGCACAATCTCACCTGTTCCAAGTAAAGTTGCCTTTTGCAATTGGCTACCGGTAATCCTCGACTTACGACCAGGATTGATCCCCCAATTTCTGTTGCTAAGGGAGACGTTTGTTAAATGATTTTTGCCCTCATTTTGCGACCTTTTATTGCCACGTTAAGTGAATCATGGTGTTGTTAAGTCAGGAACATGGCTGTTTAGTGACCAAAATTACAATGGCATTGAAAAAAGTGACTGATGACCATTTTTCACACTTAGCGACCATTTTCACACTTAGCGACCGTTGTGGCATCCTCATGGTTACGCGATCAAAATGTTGATGTTTGGCAACAGATTCGTATTTCTGATGATAGTTTGAAATGGTGACAGTATAAAATTATTGCTGGTGTAATACTTAACAATGGTTTTTAAGGATTTCTTTTATTTATAGAATACCTTTTTTATTATTTTGGGGGGATTTTTACTTTTAAATTGTTTATAAAATGTATTTACTACAAGAAATGTTCCTTTTTGCAAATTGTGATCTTTGCAAATCTTTGTGATGCAATATGTTCAGACCAGGTTTATGTGTCTCAAAGTGGCTGCTATTCTATGGGCAGGCCAGGTTGGTGCAAGGCAGCTTTGCCAGATTTGGTGTGTTTCACCCTCATTGAATTTTATATCGTATAAAGAATGGAAGGAGGAAGGAAGAGAAAAAGGAGGAAGGGAGTGAGTGAGGAAAGAAGAGGATGGAAGGAGGGAGGAAGGAAGGAAGAGAGGGAAAGAGCAGAAGACAGATAAGGTGAAGGTAGATAAGCAAGAGGAATGAAGGAAGAAGTGAGGAGTCTCGAGGAGGGGGAAAACATTTAGTGACCAAAGTTACAATGGCATTGAAAAAGTGACTGATGACCATTTTTCACACTTAGCGACCGTTGCAACCATTTTTCACACTTAGCGACCGTTGCAACCATTTTTCACACTTAGCGACCGTTGCAGCATCCTCATGATCACGTGATCAAAATTTTGTTTGGCAACAGATTCGTATTTTATGCTGGTTTCAGTGTCCTGGGGTGACCTTTTGACAAAAAAATTTTTTTTAATCAAGCCCCCCCCCCCCCCCCGGTCAAGGGTGTCCCTCTTTTCCAATCTGAAAATCTGGTCACCTTAGTTAAGATGTAGCCCCACCTGAACTGTGTGACTGTGTGCTCTTTTTTTTAACATGTTGTATTGTCTACTGTTTGTCTTCCCCCCCCCCCTTTTTGAATTGTGAGCCGCCCTGAGTCCCCCCCAGGGAAAAGGGCGGCATACAAATAAAGGAAACTAAAAAAAACCCCAAAAACAGCATCTGGCCTGGAGCAGCTACTAGTAATTAAGTGGACTCAAATTACTTCTCAAGAAAGTACATGTTTGTTTTTTTTGTTTTTAGAATAGACTAGTAGAACAGAACAGAACAGAGAAGAATAGAATAGAATAGAAGAGAGAGAATGAAGAGAAGAGAAGAGAGAAGAGAAGAACGGAAGGAGGAAGAGAAGAGATTCTTTATTGACCAAGTGTGATTGGTACACAAGGAATTTGTCTTTGGTGCATATGCATAAGAAAAATACAATAGAATACATTCATCATGAATCATAAGATACAACACTTAGTGATAATCATAGGTTACGAATAAGCAATCAAAACATACCAGGAAACAAATAAACAATATAAATTGTAAAGAGCAAGCAACATGGTTATAGTCATAAGTGGGAAGAGATAGGTACTAGGAAGGATGAGAAGAATAACAGTAATACAGTCTTAGTAAATTGTTTGACAGTGTTGTGGGAATTAGTTGTTTAGCAGAGTGATGGCATTCGGGAGGAAACTGTCCTTATGTTTTGTTGTTCTGTTGTGCAGTGTCCTATAGCATCATTTTGAGGGTAGAAATTGAAACAATTCATGCCCAGGATGTGAGGGGTCTGTAGATATTTTCACAGCCCTCTTTTGACTCGTGCGGCATACAAGCCCTCAATGGATGGTATCAATTATTTTTTCTGCAGTTCTAATTATCCGTTGAAGTCTGTGTCTGTCTTGTTGGGTTGCAGAACCAAAAGAGACAGTTATGGAGGTGCAGATGACAGACTCAATCATTCCTCTATAGAACAGAATCAGCAGCTCCTTGAGCAGTTTGAACTTTCTGAGTTGGTACAGAAAGAACATTATTGGTTGTGCTTTTGGATGACGTTTTTGATGCTAGGTGTCCATTTTAAGTCTTGAGATATGATAGAACCTAGAAATTGAAGGACTCACCTGTTGATACTGTGTTATCTAGTATTGTAAGAGGTGTAGTATGGGAGGGTTTCTCCTAAAATCTACCACCATTTCTACATTTTGAGTGTAATTTAGTTCAAGATTGTTCTGGTTGCACGACATGGCCACTTGTTCAACATCCCATCTCTATGCGGATTCATTGTTGTCTCGAATGAGACCATCACTGTTGTATCATCTGCAAACTTTAGTACTTTAACAGAGGGATCTTTTGAGATGCAGCCATTGGTGTATAGAGTGAAGAGAAGTGGAGAGATCCCTTTTTTTAAAGATAAATCCATCTGACTCTCTGGGATATCAGTGAGTGAAGCTTAATCGTTGCAGCAGGAACGAAACGGAATGCTAGTGTTGAACTTTAACCAGCAAAAACCCATGATGCCCAAGACTATTCAGAAGCAATGCACAATGAACAGATGGGTACATCAAAAACGTCATCAAAAAGCACAACAAAGAAGGTTCTTCTATGCCAACTCACAAAACTCAGGACTGCCCAAGGAGCTGTGATACGGTTCTACAGAGGAATGATTGAGTCTATTATTTGCACCTTCCAAAGAATGGATAGGGTCTGAAGCATTACATAAAGGAAATGGAAGATATGGGACTTCTGTCATTTCCTCACTGCTCCAAGATTGTCAGGCTGTCTTTTCAGACACTGAAATGGGAAGGAGGAATAGAAAAATCTCCATTTATTAATAAGAGATCATCATCTTGTTACTTGTGAGCTCCAATTTAAGGTTTTCTAAAGCTGAGATTCATCTGCCCAGTGAATCAAGTGAGAAATATCAAAATCTGTACAGGAACATTTGAGCCGGTTCTGACCGTTAGCCAGCCCAGCTGAAATGTTGGGTTTAAAATCTTTGCTGCTTGTAAATGTTCAATTGGCAAGTATTGGGCTTCATTCCTACCTATTTCCCAAAAACCTCCAGGACGTAAAAACATTCCAATTGCAACCATTCCTAAATCTATAACACGTTGTGAATTGTACACGTATTTTCAAACACCTATTTTCACAGGCAGTCGTATAAAACCAGAAACATCACTAGAAGCCAAAATCACAAGACTATCTCTGATTATCTTTGGCCATGTCATGCGTGCAAATCAGTGGTGGGATTCAAAAATTATTACTACTGGTTCTGTGGGCGTGGCTTTGCGGGTGTGGCTTTGTGGGCATGGCAGGGAAAGGATACTGTAAAATCCCCATTCCCTCCCCACTTCAGGGGAAGGATGCTGCAAAATCCCCATTTCCTCCAGATCAGCTGGGACTCGGGAGGCAGAGAATAGATGCTGGTGGGGCCAGTCAGAGGTGGTATTTATCTCTACTCAAAATTTCCACTACCGGTTCTCCAGAACTAGTCAGAACCTGCTGAATCCCACCTCTGGTACAAATTCATTGGAGAAGCCAACAATGCTAAGAATGGCCAGTGCAACAAGAAGAAGGGACAAGCAAAGAACACACTTGACTTGATAACATCAATCTGATACAAAGTTGAACATCTAACAATTGAAAGACAGGGTAGCATGGAAAGCACTTACCTAAATCATCCATGACATGACTGAACGGTTAAAACTACTACTACTATTTTCACTTGAAAACTTTTAAAGCATGTCTCTAATGCTAATATATTCAAATATGGTAACCAAAAGTATATTTAATTGTCATGCTTTAATAATTAAATACTAATATAAGTAAACTTTGAAAATATACATTCTGAACCTATGTAGATGATACTTGTCTGGCACTTTTTCAGTTGGAATTTAGTCCAACTTCTTCCAGAAAAAATGTACAAATAACTGCAGGTTAGTTATTGTGCATTGTAATACAATTTATTTATTTTAAGGGGAAAGTAGGAGAAAAATAGACTTGGCTTGTATGGGGCAGAAGCATATCCTGGTGAAAGTGAGGTTGAAATTGCTACCGTTTTTTGGTTTAAGGAAAAAGCTGAGGGTTTTATTAAATTTTCCATAGCATGGAGACACATAAAAAGCAA
>NC_045551.1:63676093-63773387 GCF_009769535.1 Thamnophis elegans
CCCATTGCTTCATGTCCTGCCTTCAGGTGCTTTGAAGAATAGCTTTACCCCTCTCTTTGTGGCCGCCCCGAGATATGGAACACTGCTATCACATCACTTTCTTTTTATTAAACTAGACATGCCCAGTTCCTGCACCGTTCTTCATGTTTTACCCTCCAGTCCCAATCCTCTTTGTTGCTCTTCTCTGTACTCAGTCACATTGAACACTATGACAGGTTTCTTACAAGGATGCCAGGAATCCAGCTCAACCTGATAGAAATTTATTTTTACAGTGTTGTGGGAAAATCTTGATTTTTATAACTCAAATTTGCAGGCTTGGTATTTTCTAAACTAGGTTAAGTGTATTATATTATTATTTATATATAATATATATGTATGTTTAGTATGTATGTAGTATACATACACATACATCGTGTGTGTGTGTGTGTGTGTTTTGCATTTGTGCTGATAAATAAATAAAGGGAGACTAGTATAGGCTATTTCAAGCTATCCACTCTCATCAGCTACCCATACCCTTCTGGGAATCGAACCTGTGCTGTATTGCTCTTAGGCAGATGTGTTAACCACTGAGCTACAGAGCTGGACTCCTTATCAGCCAAGCCAGGTGAAAGGTATATATTTAAAGTCACAACCCCTGGTATGCCCAAATATGGGAGGAAGATCACTACTTCCATTCTCGTCCTTCGGCTCGTCACAAGAGACCATCCAGACAGAAACCCAATATTTTTTACTGTTGCCTTTTGTTACATTTGTTATTTTGCTGATAAATAAATAAAGGGAGACTATATAGATCTATTTCAAGCTATTTAGCTCTCATCAGCTAGCCATACCCTTACTGGGATTTGAACTTGTGCTGTATTACTAGCTGATGAGAGCTAAATAGCTTGAAATAGATCTATACTAGTCTCCCTTTATTTATTTATCAGCACAAATGCACACAAATGTAACAAAGCGAACAGTAAAATAATGGCTTTCTGTCGTGATGGTCTCTTGTGATGAGCCGATAGACAGAAATGGAAGCAGTATGCTTCCTCCCATATTTGGGCATACCAGGGGTTGTGACACTAAATAGCTAGATAGATAGATAGATAGATAGATAGATAGATAGATAGATAGATAGATAGATAGATAGATAGATAGATAGATTTGGAATCCATGCATCTAAAGGACACTTCGTTTGATTAAGTTAGACAATTGATCTAAAATGTCCATCCATCCTGAGTTAGACAAGGTTTAACTTAGGTAGGTATTTCCTTCACTCTTCTGCTTGTTGTCCAATCTGAATACTTCTTTTTATTTCAGCTAGTTCACCACTAAGATCTAACTATCACATTAAATGTCGGTTTGAGTTTAAAAAGCAACAAGAGGCACTTTTTAAAAAAAAAACGAGTATCTTATAACCACGGAATGTTTGCTCTTGAAAATCTGATTTCTTGCCTCCAGAGGTTCCAATTGCAACTCTGAAGTCAGGGATTAATGTCAATGAAAGCTTTATTCACAAACATTTCCATATTCATGAGCTGCTGACACGTGCAGGCAATGTGTACATATATAAACAGCAGGCTTATAGAAGCTGCATCGCCCTCCATTAACTTGTCAAGGAGCAGAACGGAAATCTTACAGAATTTACTAATTTTCAATTGGCACTCTCCAGTGTAATAGAAAGGTTTTGATCTGTCTTTAAAAAGGAATTCATAGAAGGGCTAACACCATAAATTTATCAAGGCTTAGTTCTACTTTATGATAAGGGTTTCCTTGTCTGTCTTTCTTGAGAGGAGAAAAATGAATCTGTGTCCTCTTCTGATGACATTCTGATGTAAATGCCCACCAATTGGTCCTCAATACCAATATTCTTTTGCAGCATTCTGCCAACTGCATTCCCAGAAATCAATATTACTGATCAGATCCATGTTGCAATTCAGAGTGGTATTCAGCCAGTTCTGACAGGTTCTGTAGAACCGGTAGCGGAAATTTTGGGCAATTTGGAGAATTGGCAAATAGGCTGGCCTCGCCCCCACTGCCTCCTAGCTGATTTCTTTTGTTGCCCTGAACAGGAGAATGGAGCTGGAAAGCAGATTAGCGGGGTGGGGAGGGAATGGGGATTTTGCAGTATCTCCCCCTGCCATGCCCATAAAGCCACGCCCACAAAGCCACACCACGCCCATAAAGCCACACCCACAGAACCAGTAGTAAAACATTTTGAATCCCGCCACTGGTGCAGTTCAACATATTTTTATAAACAGTTTTTAACATGAACCAGGCAAGGGTGAACTGTAGGAGTGACCAGGTGTCAGGCCTGCAGTTATATCCCTTTTAGGATCTTTGGCCTGCCACACTCTCTCTTATTTCATTATGCTGTTTCATTACTGTAGTAGTTGGGAGGGGGAATAGAAAGGAGTAGAATTGTGGAATGTGTTGTTGTCATTCTTTTCTAGAAGCCAAGGTCATCTTTTGTCTCCGCACCTCTGCTCCTGACCGGAACCAGCTGGGTGGAGAGGCCAGCGTAGAAGAAGAAGATTGGACCATGTGATGGATTGGTGGGTGTGGGGACAAGATCATGAACTTTCAACTGGGTGGGAAGCTGATGTAACTTCCAGAATTGGGATTTTCCACAGATGTGCTAAGATGTCTGATTTATTAAATTGGAACTTTAAGGATCGTTTTGCCTTGGACTCTGATTTAATTCTACATGATACTTGGAACGCTGACACCAGGCTGACCTTGAGGGAGTGGATCAAACACATCATCAGTTCAAATCCTTTCCAGCCCACAAGAGATTTAAGTCCAGCCCACCTTGAATCCCACTGAATTCTTATCTACCCACCAAATTGCTTTCACCGTTAGTAGTTCAGAGAGCATTAGCATGCAATAAACCAGGGTTGCTACGGTGTTTCAACTGCTTCGGTGTGAACCAGTAGTGAAAATTGCAACTGGGTCGCTGCACCGGTAGGGACAAGCAGGCTTGCCCACGCCCCTGAAACAGTTCCCTTGTTGCCGTGGCATGTTTTTTTTGGACATTTTTCATGTCTGTGCACACAGAGACCTATTTACAGGCAACTGTGGCATGCACGTGGACCAAAGTGGCAGTAACACTGACAGAAACCTAGCCCTGCAATAAACCTGAACTGCCTTGACTCCAGATTTCCTGCACCTGTTCTTTTGCAATGTTTTATGCGGATTGACCCTTCCGGGATACATTGCTAAAAGGCATCAGCATTTCAACTGAACATCAGACAGTACTAAACTAAAACACTGTCCTAAAATATACTTGAGAGCCATGGGAAACAACATTAGTCTGTTTTTATATCTCATGCGGTTATCGCTCTGCCTTGCATGCAGGGGTGGGATTCTACTGGTTTGGATTGGTCCGGGCGAACTGGTGACCTCCAACAATCAGCGGGAGTGAACCGGTTCACTCTGACAATCACTTAGCTCCGCCACCACCCACCCCTGCTCTATCATGCCTTTATTTCCTGCTTTCTAGCTCATCTCAATCGTGCAACACAGCTGATTTCCCCGCTCCCTGCCTGCTTTACTTACCATTGCTGACTTGGAAGGTAAGCAACTGAGATTCTAAATGCTGCATTCCAGCTCTGTGTGCACGCGCAAAGCACACAAGCCAGCACAATTGTGTCAGGCTTGGAAAGCCATCGGGGAACGGGGCCTCAAGCTTGCCACATATTCAAACATAGTTACTATGGGAACTGGGAACGGGGATGGTATGGAGCTGGGATATGTGTAGTCCATAAATAACATTCCTTCTCAGAAAGTCAAGGTCACCTTATCCCTGCACCTGGGCGGATGTGGATGGGAGGAATCTTCATCCATGGCAGTAACTGATTGGACCATTTGATAGACTTGTGGGTGTTGGGGCAGGGTCTTGAACTTCCAACTGGGTGGGGGGAACCTGGAAGCTTTCAGATTTGGGTATGTTTGTGCCAACATGGCTCTTCTAATAAAATGAGTTTTGAGGAACTTCTTGCCTCGAGCTATTATTTCATAGAGGATGCTATTTGGAACCCTGACAGTGCGCACTCACGCACGGGTGGTTCACTGGCAGCATCCCACCACTGCTTGCAGGTATGGTATGCAAAGTGAGGATGGGTAGAGTTGACCTTCCCTAATGGAGGTGGAGAATTAATTTAATTCGTAATTTACTGAGCTTATATGCCGCCCAATCCCGGAGGACTCCGGGCGGCTTACAAATATGAGATAAAATAAAATAACAAATAAGGGAGCGAGATGAAAACAGTTTTAAAAAAAGCACAACATACATTCGGCTTAGCTGGGGGTTGGACCTGATTTATAGATCAACAGCCCCAGGCCTGCCGGAACAGCCAGGTTTTGGTGGCTTTTGGAAGGCACGCGAGAGTGGGAAGGGTCTGGATCTCTGCGGGCAGATCGTTCCACAGAGCCGGAGCAGCTACAGAAAAGGCTCTTCCCCAAGTGGTCGCTAGCCAGCATTGTCCAGTCGACGGCACCTGGAGGAGGCCTAGCCTGTGAGTTCTTATCTGCCGTTGGGAGGTATGCAACAGGAGGCGGTCTCTCAGATATCCAGGTCCAAGGCCATGTAGGGCTTTAAAGGTAATCACCAGCACTTTGTAGCTCATCTGGAGACCATAGGGAGCCAGTGCAGCTCGTGGAGAATAGGTGTAACATGGGTGTACCGAGGTACACCCGATAATCGCTCGCACGGCTGCATTCTGGACCAACTGTAGTCTCCGAGAACCACGCAGCCTTATAAGATGCTGCTCCACAAATGGCATTCAGGCCAACATAATTAGCATTGAGAGAAGCGCATTTGGAGAAGCACAAGTTGTTTGCTGCTAGTGTATAGCAACATGCCACAACTATTTGAAGTACCAAAAACACTACGGAGCAGCATTTCTCCCCTTGTCACTGAACTAAGTTCTCCCACCTCCTTCTTAAGATTTATCTCCAGTTCAAGTGCATTTCAACACCACACAGAGATGGCCTTGACAATGTTTTGGCTTGATTCAATAAATGATGCTAACTAGACAGTTGATTGGGTCTGATTGGAAGGTGAAGCAGCTAAAATGTGTTCATGACCATGGTGCATCACATTTTCAAATTCACTGGAAATGCTAGCCACCTCTATTCTTGCGATGCACAGTCTCACCACTTCTTTTATAGGATATGTGTCATGACTCCTGAATGGAGGGCCAACAGGAAGCCCACTAGGAGTTTGGCAGGGAGATTGTGGTCCGAAAGAAAAATGCAACACAACACAACAAAAGTGAATCTATCAAGAGAAAATGTATTCAGAATTTATGCTCACACAACACACGGAAGCCAGCTGAAGAGCTGCCAGCTGCATTCATACAATATGCCAATCATGGTTAGTTTGAATGTTGATGAATTTCTTCTGGTTTCCAAGTTCTCCAAACCCAAATCTAATGAGTTGCTTTGTTGACCACCTCCTTGTACACTGATGAGAATGATGGAGGTGTGGAAACCACTCAGCGTGGCGAACCAAGTAACATATTAAAGCAGAAGTACAAAACCAGAGGCAGATACAGATTAACAGAATTGGAAGGGACCTTACAGGTCATCTAGTACAACACCCCCCCCACTCAAGCAGGAGACCCTACTCCACTTTTGACAAATGCCATTGGCCGGTCAATGTCGGTTGGCGGCTCCCCGGGGGAGGGCCTTCTCTGTAGCTTTTCCAGCCCTATGGAACGATCTCCCTGTAGAGATCCGGACCCTTACTACTCTTCTGGCCTTCCACAAAGCTACTAAGACCTGGCTGTTCCAGCAGGCCTGGGGCTGTTGATTAGTATCCAGCCCCACTCTAAGCAATATGCAATATGTTGTGTAATTTTAATGATTGTATTCACATACATATACATACATATATATATAATATATATATACATATACATAATACATATACATATACATATACATATACATATACATACACATCATATACATATATATATATATATATATAATATAATATATAATATATATATCTATCTATCTATCTATCTATCTATCTATCTATCTATCTATCTATCTATCTATCTATCTATCTATCTATCTATCTATCTATCTATCTATCTATCTATCTATCTATCTATCTATCTATCTATCTATCCTATCTATCTATCTATCCCTTGTCTTGTTTGTGAGCCGCCCAGAGTCCCTAGGGAGTGGGCGGCATACAAATGTCAATAAACCTAAACCTAAACCTAAATGGCAGTCCAGTCTCTTCTTGAAAGCTTCCAGTGATGAAGCTCCCACAACTTCTGAAGACAAGCTGTTCCATTGGTTGATTGCTGACACGGTCAGAAAATTCTCCTTATTTCCAGGTTGAATCTCTCCTTGTTCAGTTTCCATTCATTATTTCATGTCTGGCCTTCAGGTGTTTTGGAAAATAGGTTGACCCCCTCATCGTATGGCAGCCCCTCAAATATTGGAAGACTGCTATCATGCTTCCCCTGGTCCTTCTCTTCACTAGACTAGCCATGTCCAGTTCCTGCAATTGTTCATCCTATGAGTCCCTTGGGAATAGGGCAGCATACAAGTTTAATAAACTAAACTAAACTAAACTATGTTTTAGCCTCCAGCCCCTAATCATCCTGGTTACTCTTCTCTGCACTCTTTCTACAGTCTCAACATCTTTTTTTTATAGTGTGGTGACCAAAACTGGATGCTGCATTCTAGATATGGTCTTACTAAAGCTTTATAGAGTGGTATTAGTACGTCACCTGATCTTGATTGTATCCCTCTGTTAATAAATTTAGAATTGCATTGGCTTTTTTGCCTGCTGCTGCACACTGTTGGCTCATATTTAATTGGTTGTCCTCTAATACTCAAAAGTCCCTCTCACAGTTACTCCTATTAAGCCTGGTTTTACCCTGTCTAGATGTGCACTTTTTGGTTTTTCTTGCCTAAGTGTAAGACTTGACTTTTCTCTACATTGAATTTTTATTTTGTTACATAAGGCCCAGTGTTCAATGCTGCCAAAATCCATATGGATCTTGAGCCTATCATCTAGGGCAGTGTTTCTCAACCTTGGCAACTTGAAGATGTCTGGACTTCAAGTCCCAGAATTCCCCAGCCAGCGAATGCTGGCTGGGGAATTCTGGGAGTTGAAGTCCAGACATCTTCAAGTTGCCAAGGTTGAGAAACACTGATCTAGGGCAATGATAAAAAGCTAACCCTTTTGTCAAGGCGTGCAAAAAGCGTAAGAGAGCCTGGGGGAGGGTTGCACACGTGCTTGTCCACACCCATAATGTAATGCCCTCCCCATGCATAGCACCCCACCCACCACCCACCCACCCCACCCCCGTGCATGCGCACAGACCTCACTGAAGCCTTCGGACTTCCAGGAGGCATGCTGGGCTGTTTTTTACCCTCCGCAGGCTTCAAGAAAACCTCCTGAAGGAGAAAAACGGCCCAACAGGCAACCTGGAAGTTCAATCCCCAAACTTCCGGTGGGCCTGATTGGTCTGTTTTTTTTGCTCTTCCCAGGCTTTAAGGAAGCCTCCTGAAGGCCACCTAGGGAGGGTGAAAAATGGCTCAACATGCAAATCAGAAGTTCAGGAATGGACTTCCAGGTTGCTCATTGGCTGTTTTTCTCCCTCAGGAGGCTTTAGGAGGCTTCCTTTCCATTCCCGAACTTCCGGTTTGCGCGTTGGGTGGTTTTTCACCTTTGGAGGCTTCAGGGAAGCCTCCGGAGGGCAAAAAATGGTCTAAAATCAAGGCCAGAAATCAGCTTGCCAGTGTGTCCACTGGAGCTGATAGGGCAACGCCTTGCGTGACCTCAGAAATGGCTCCACATGCTACCTGTGGCACGCATGCCATAGGTTTGCCATTATGGATCTAGGGTGTTAGACAGTGATGGGTTTCAAAAATTGTTTTGAACCTATTCTGTGGGTGTGGCCTCCTTTGTGGGAGTGGCTTGCCGCCCATGTGACCGGATATGAAGATGCCGACGACACTTGTCAGAACCACCTTAAATTACCTCACACACAGCACTGGCATGCATAAGAATAGGATGTAAACTTGTTTTTTAAAAGGCATCTTTGGTTTGCGTTAAAACAACTTCAACACACGCAATGTTCTGATTGCACCACAAACGCAGTAGTCATCCTTACCTTTCACAGAGGCACTGAGTTTTATAAATATGAGCATGATAGTGTAGAATAATCATATCCAAGGACCAGTGGTGGGTTTCAAAAAATTTTGGAGCCTCTTTCTGTAGGTGTGGCCTGCTTTCCGGGTCCACTGGTGGAACCTCTTCTAACCGGTTCAGTAGATTTGACGAACCGGTTCTACCGAATAGGTGCGAACTGGTAGGAACCCAACCTCTGGTGTTAGCCATCCCTGCCAACTTAGTATCATCCACAAAATTGGTAGGTTCCCCTTCTATTCCTTCATCGAAGTCACCAAAAATGAAATGAAATGAAATGGTGTTTCCTTACACGCAGTCCTCCGTGAAAGTTTCTACCAACAATTTGGCCTAGTTTCCCTTCCTGGATGCTTTAAAGTATGCTTCAGGACATTGGCGAGGCTCCAAAATGGGTTATTTTAGAGCAGAGGGAGAAAAAAATGCAACCTCAGAGCAAAAAGGATGCAAGAAATCAGAGCTTGCTTGAGGCTAAGAAGCTTTAATTTAATTATGGAGAAAAGCACAGGTTAAAAAAAACAAAACATGTTAATGTTTCTTATTTGGTAGACCTGTTTTTTTTTGTGGTGGGTTTTTTTCTTTTTTCTTTTAACCAGTTTGACATGTGACTTTTGGACTCTTGTTTGAAGGCCAACTTCGTGGTTTCCCTTCTCCAACATTCTGAACAGGAATGAGGTCTGGGCTGACTCCATTAGCAAACCCATCGCTGGTTATAGATTGTGCTCAATACTTGCCACAGTTGCAAATGTTGATATGATTGTATTTTTAGCTGGCAGCTATTAGAGTGATATGGGTTGTCAGCCAACCGTTTGTCAAATGCTAGTCTAGACACGATGTTTGTCAAAGGGGGAATTCGCCTGGGGGAATTGATTTTTTTTTTAACTTAATAAGCAGCCTGGGCAAGCCAGATCTCATCTAGCCTAGCCTTCCGTGAACTGCCACAGATGTTTTGGGTGATCATGGTCTCATTAATGGAAGAAGCGGTAACAGCAGTTTTGATTTGCCAGCAGCCAGGGTGGATCTGAAAGGCTGCCATGTGGGAATGAGTTTAATTTTGGAGGGGAGCCAGACAGATCTACTAATATATGATAGATATTAGATAGATGTAGAGTAGATGAGAGTAGTAAGATTAGATAGATAGATACATACATACATACATACTAGATAGATAGATAGATAGTTGATAGATAGATAGATAGCTAGATAGATAGCTAGATACATACATACATACATCCAATACTAATAGATAGATAGATAGTTGATAGATAGATAAGATGTGATAGATAGTCGATAGATAGATAGAAGATAAGCTAGATCGAATAGATAGATGATAGAGAGATAGGATGCAGATGATGATAGATAGATGATTAGATAGGATAGATAGATGATAGCTAGATATACGTACAGATAGATAGATCGATAGATAGATAGATAGATCAGATAGATATAATATTAGCTGCAGATATCATATATATTCATAGTATTATGTATATATAACTACATACATATGTACGACATACATACATATCGGCATATATATCTCTATTTATATATCTATCTATATATCTATCTCTATCCTATCTACATCTATCATCTAGCTATCTATCTATCTACTCTATCTCTATACATACACACACATACATATCTATCTATATCTATATCTATATCTATATCTATATCTATCTATCTATCTATCTATCTATCTATCTATCTATCATCATCTATCTATCATTATCTATCTAACTAGCCTATCTATCTATCTACATACACACACCTACACAGAGAGAGGGGGGGAAGAGGGGAGAGGGAAGGAGTGTTGATGTGGAGAAAGCAATACATATTTTGTTATTGTTGTGTCCCTGTGTTTCTGTCAGCTACCGTTCTTGTTTTGGTCTCACTGTCTTTGCGAAGCCTTGTAGCAACGTGGCAGAATCAAAGGCTGATTTCTAAAATCAGGATCAGGCTGGTTAGATGGGCCAGAGGCAGCCGAATTATTTCGGGCTTGAGGGAGGACTCCAAAATAAAATAATCCGAAAAGCCGTTCTGTGCTGTTGCCAAAAAAACAACACGAGGTGGTGTATATCAAATTCAGCTCGAGGGAGTCTTTGCTTTTATACTGTAAGTCAGTCGGAACATTACTTTGCCTGGGAAAAGAATGTTTCCAAATTTAATTTGGAGCCTCCCAACAAATCCAAACGCATCAGCGGAATGAATGTATTTGTGGGGAGAGGACAGGCTAGAAATCCCAACATCCAGCTGAAGATTTAAGGATGAGGAAGTTAGAATGAGACAAAGCTCCAGAGAGCTACAAACACCTTAGGATAGAAAAGATGACCACGTGGGATGTTGCAATGGTCATAAGTCACTTCGTTTTCAAGTGCTGGTATGACAGTCACTAAATGAATTACCTGTATCTCCACTGACTCCCTGTTCTTCTCAGGAGCCCAAGTGAAGTCAGCCTGAGGGTCTCAAAATAATAATACTAAAACAAAATAGTACTAAAATAACACTAAAATAATACTAAAATAAAATAATAAAATGAAATAAAATAAAATAAAATAATAAAATAACAAAATAAAATAAATAAATAAATAATAAATAAATAAATAAAATAAGTAAAATAAATAAAATAAATAAAATAAATAATAAAATAAATAAAATAAATAAAATAAATAAAATAAATAAAATAAATAAAATAAATAAAATAAATAAAATAAATAAAATAAATAAAATAAATAAAATAATAAATAAAATAAAATAATTATCTGTTTTATTCATTAAACATGAAACTTAGTCAACTGAACATTTAAAAAGGTATCACACATATGGACTGGCGCTGATGGTTGATATGGGTTGCTGCCAGCATCCTAGGTTGTTATTATATAATAATAATAATAATAATAATAATAATAATAATAATAATAATAATAATAACTCCGCCGTTGCCGGTCCCAAGCCCGGATGAGAAAGGAGGAAGGTTGGGATCAGGTTGGCATCTGGTCCCGTAAAAAAACCCCGCCAACCCATACAATATGGTGAAAAAAACGAATAAGAATTCCATACCGCATCGGTCGTCGCGCGGGTTAACAAGGCCGCGGCGGATGTTGGGGTCCCTGGACATCCGTCGACAAGTGGGCTACAAGTGGACCAGCCAACAAAACGACAAAAATATAGTGCAGATGAAAACCCGTGCCATAATGGCCTGTTACTACAACTCAGAGCCAGAAAAAAGAGGATATTTAAAGCGAATGTATGAATTATGGAAACAACAATATCCAGATTCAATGTTAGTGAACAACGACTAGCAGATCAAAGGCGATTTATTATACGGAATAAAGTGTTTAGTGAAGTTGAACATGAGGAAATTCAGGCAAATTGCAAAACCCAAAAAACAATATCACAAGCGGAAATAACTGATATTCAAGACACAACTAAAGACACTATAGTAGAACTCCCAGAAGAAGCTCTCAGGGAGGAAATAACATCACCACCACTAGAACCAGTTATCACTGAACCAACTGATGAACTAACTCAAAAACAAAAGAATTGAAGGATAAGATCATGGAGCATTTTCTGCTTAATGAGGAAAGGCAACGTTTACCATCACTAAAACTGTGCCTAAGAAAATTTTGGCCCCTATCATGAAAATGGTTAATGCAGTGTTTTCAACAATTGAACCGGGATCCATCTTGGAAACAAACCAGTTAATGTACAGCGCAGCTGTAATAGTCACTAACGAACTAGGCATTAAAATTAAAGTACCTAGTCACACAACAGAAAAAGCATCAAAGCCAAAGTGGAAAATCCGTCTAGAACAAAAATCAAAAAATTAAGGGCAGATGCTAGTAACTTAAAGAACATGCATGAGCAACGGCTTAAAAACAACAAAATCATAGATCGGCTAATCAGAAGATATAGATTGGATACAAGAAACATCAATGAAGCTGTAGAGATTGTAAAACAGCAGATAACAGCAACAGCTAGAAAAATTGAAAGATATGAGGCACGAATCATCCAATATAAACAAAATCAGCAATTTCGATCAGACCAACGGCGTTTTTATCAAAGTCTTAATGTGAATGGTGACACCAAAAGTGAAAAAACCAGAAAAGCAGGCCACAGTTGAATTCTGGAAAGAATTGTGGGAAAATGCAAAGGACTACAACAAGGAAGCAAAGTGGATACATGACTTTGAGAAAAGCATTGGCAACAAACAAATGCAAGTATTAGAAATAACAACTGAGATGATCAAAATCGAGTTAAAAAGGTAAAGAATTGGACATCACCTGGAAAGGACCAATTACATGGTTTCTGGCTCAAATATCTGACCAGTTTACATGCAATATTGGCCAGGCAACTGAATGAAATTTTACAAAAGGGCCAAATTGATGAATGGTTGACAACTGGAAAAACATACTTGATTCAGAAAGATCCAACTAAAGGAACAACACCTGAAAACTATAGACCAATAACATGCTTACCAACAACCTTCAAATTACTCACAGGCATTATTGCAGATAACATGATGGATTATTTGGAAACAAACAACATCTTGCCAGTAGAGCAAAAAGGCAACAAAAGAAGGAGCAGGGGCACAAAAGATCAGCTTCTAATTGATAAAATGATATTAGAAAATTGTAAGAACAGAAAAACGAACTTGAATATGGTCTGGATTGATTACAAAAAGGCATTTGACTCACTGCCACATAGTTGGATCATAAAATGCTTAGAAACAACTGGCATTAGCAAAAATATTACATCCTTTACTGAAAAGGCAATGAAACAATGGAGAACTGAGTTGGCAGTAGGGAATGAGAGCTACGGAATGGTTAATATCAAGCGAGGAATTTTCCAGGGTGATTCACTTTCACCTCTTCTCTTCATCATCGCAATGATCCCACTATCAGTAATCTTAAAAAAATGAAATTAGGCTACCAAACAGCCAAAAAAGCTGAAAAAATTTCGCATTTACTATATATGGATGATTTGAAACTCTATGGAAAGTCAGAAATAAAAATCCAATCATTGACAAATACAGTCCGAGTATTCAGCACCGATATTTCAATGCAGTTTGGCATGGAAAAATGCGCCACTGTATCCATAAAAAGGGGCAAAATCACTGCATCTGAGGGAACTGAAATGCCCAATGGCCAACTAATTAAATGCAAAGAAAATGAAGCCTACAAATACTTAGGCATTCTGCAGTTGGATAACATCAAGCATGGAGAAGTAAAAACTATTGTCAGGCGAGAGTACACCAACAGAGTTAGGAAAATTTTAAAATCTAAATTGAATGGTGGAAATACAATCAAGGCCATAAATACCTGGGCAATACCAGTTATAAGATACACAGCTGGCATAGTTAACTGGACACAAGCTGATTTGGACCTTTTGGACCGAAAAACCAGGAAACTAATGACAATACACTACAGTTTACATCCACGTGGTGATACTGATAGACTATATCTGCCCCGAAAATCAGGTGGCAGAGGATTATTACAAGTGAAGCAAACAGTTGAAGAAGAAAAACATGCACTGGCTGATTATTTAAAAGACACTCAAGAACATCTATTAATCGAAGTAAAGAACAAAAATCTACTGAAGGCCCAACAGACAAAACAAGAATACAGAAAAGATGTGATAAAATCAAGAATGGAGAGTTGGCAGAACAAAGCACTGCATGGTCAATTTCTGGAAAAAATAAAAGATAAAGTGGACAGTGAACAAACTTGGTTATGGTTAAAAACAGGTACATTAAAGAAAGAAACAGAGTCACTAATCCTGGCTGCGCAAGAACAAGCTATCCGCACAAATGCCATTAAGGCCAAAATTGAAAAATCCTCTGATGATGCCAAATGCAGACTTTGCAAAGAAGCTGATGAAACTGTTGATCACATACTCAGCTGCTGTAAAAAAATCACGCAGACTGATTATAAATTGCGGCACAATTCAGTAGCACAAATGATCCATTGGAATTTGTGCAAAAATTATAATATTAAAACAGCAACAAACTGGTGGGAACATCAGCCTGAAAAAGTCACCGAAAATCAGATGGTCAAGATCTTGTGGGATTTCCGTATACAAACCGACAAAATACTGGCGCATAATACACCAGACATCACACTGGTTGAGAAAAATAAGGTCACAATCATAGACATCGCAATACCAGGTGATAGCAGGGTCGCCGAGAAGGAACATGAAAAAATCGCAAGATACCAGGACTTAAAAATCGAAATTCAACGACTATGGCACAAACCAGCAGTGGTAATTCCAGTGGTAATTGGCACACTGGGTGCTATTCCAAAAGCACTGGAATTACATTTAAAACAGTTAAAAATTGACAAAATCACCATCAGTCAAATGCAAAAAGCCGCACTGCTTGGATCTGCACGCATATTACGAAAATACGTTACGACGTCCTAGGCCCCTGGGTGGGGCCCGACTAGTAACCAATGCCAAATCCGGCGAAACAACTGGCCGCTGTGATACAATTGTACAATAATAATAATAATAATTAATAGTTGTTGATAGGAAAGGCCATAAGGTCTGCATGGTGGAAGTGGCAGTGCCTGGAGACAGCAGAAGAGAAGAGAAAGGAGAAGATAACAAAATACAAAGACCTTCAAATAGAAATAGAACGACTATGGCAAAGGCAAGCAAGGGTAGGACCAATAGTCCTAGGTGCCTTGGGTGCAATCCCCAAACAACTGGAACACCATCATGGGCATTGACACATTCACCATCAGTCAATTGCAGAAGGCGGCTTTACTTGGAACTACTTCCATCCTGCGATGATATCTGTAACACCCTCAAACATCCACAAATGCCTATCCTACGTCTTTTATAAGGACTCAACAGGTAGACAAAAATGCCAAACCCAGAATGAACATCTGGCTGACAGTGCGATGAATAATAATAATAATAATAATAATAATAATAATAATAATAATATCCTCCAACGTTACCTTAACAGTTCCTAGGTCCTTGGTTAGGACTCGAGCTGTTGAGCTACCAACCAGCCCCAAAGGCTGTGAATTTCACCAAAGATTAACCAAATAATAATTTGAGTACAGCAAAAACCACTGGGAATATCAGGTTCAGAAGGTTTTAGAGAATGAGAAAGTCAAGATCTTGTGGGACTTCAGAATCCAGACTGACAGGCACTTGGCCCACAGCACACCTGACATAACAATAGTTGAAAAGAAAAAAGTATGGTTCATTGACATTGCAATGGTGATGCATGAATTGAAGATAAACTCTGTGGGTGTGGCCTCCTTTGTGGGAGTGGCTTGCCACCCATGTGACTGGATGGGAGTGGCTTGCCGCTCATGTGACCGGATATGAAGATGCCGACGACACTTGTCAGAACCACCTTAAATCACCTCACACACAGCACTGGCATGCATGAGAATGTGATGTACACCTGATTTTTAAAAGGCATCTTTGGTTTGCGTTGAAACAACTTCAACACACGCAACGTTCTGATTGCACCACAAACGCAGTAGTCATCCTTACCTTTCACAGAGGCACTGAGCTTTATAAATATGAGCATGATAGTGTAGAATAATCATATCCAAGGTGGTGGGTTTCAAAAATGTTGGAACCTCTTCTGTAGGTGTGGCCTGCTTTCGGGGTCCACTGGTAGAACCTCTTTTAACCGGTTTGGTAGATTTGACAAACCGGTTCTATCTATTATGATTGCAAATACAAATGATTCTCTCTCTCTCCCTCTCCCTCTCCCTCTCTCTCTCTCTCTCTCTCTCTCTCTCCCTCCCTCCCTCTCCCTCTCCCTCTCCCCCTCTCTCCCTCTCTGTTTCTCTCTCTACCAATCTCTCTCTCTGTTTCTCTCTCTGTTTCTGTCTGTCTGTCTGTTTCTCTCTCTGTCTCTCCTCCCTCTCTCTCTTTTCCATTTGGTTCATGTGTAAAAGGAAATTTCCGAAAGCATCAAATTTTGGATGATGGGGGGGATAGTGAAAGGGGCTATGATTAAGTATTTTAGTTTTTGGCACAGAGGGTGAATTCCAAGTGTTTCTTTCCTTTGTGCAAGTGATTAGAAATGGTAGAAGTAATTATCCTCATTTCAAGTGAAGGACATGTCTTTGCTGGCTTAAGAAACGGTCTTTGCATCCCTTCCTCTACCTCACCAGCTTTGCAGCAACATTGAAATAATTAAGGCATTTAATTCGTTTTCTGCATCTTTCCTTATTTCCTCTTTATGCATTTGGCAAGGGAACAAATTCCCAAGGCGTTTGTAGACAACGAAAATTCCAATCACCCTTCCTTTTTTTAAAAAAGAAGAAGTTACCAGAAAGATTATGCAGAAGGTATATCCTAAGTATAATAAATGACCAAATTAGTATGCAATTCTGTGACAGAAAGGAAGAATTTAAAGGGTAAATGGGGAAATAATAAAGAAAATAAAGAGAAAAGGCTTAATTACAAAAATAAATCTGAAACACTTATAGAACCATCTGTCTAGAACCATCCATCCATCCATCCATCCATATCTGTCTGTCTGTCTGTCTGTCTGTCTGTCTGTCTGTCTGTCTGTCTGTCTATCTATCTATCTATCTATCTATCTATCTATCTATCTATCTATCTATCTATCTAATCTATCTAATCTACCTATCATCCATCCATCCATCCATTTATCATCTATCTATCTACTCATCTAATATCTATCATCTCTCAATCATCTATCATTTCTTACCTGTCAATGATCTACCATCTGTCTGTCTGTCTGAATGTCTGTCTGTCTGAATGTCGTTCTGTCTTTCTGTCTCTGTCTATCTAATCTACCCATCATCCATCTATCCATCTATCCATCTAACATCTATCATCTAGCAATCATCTATCATCTATTATTTATCTATAATCTATCTATCTATCTATCTATCTATCTATCTATCTATCTATCTATCTATCTATCTATCTAATCTACCTATCATCCATCCATCCATCCATCCATTTAACATCTGACCCATCTAACATCTATCAATCATCTATTATCTGTCAATGATCTATCTATCTATCTATCTATCTATCTATCTATCTATCTATCTATCTAATCTATCTAATCTACCTATCATCCATCCATCCATCCATTTATCATCTATCTATCTACTCATCTAATATCTATCATCTCTCAATCATCTATCATTTCTTACCTGTCAATGATCTACCATCTGTCTGTCTGTCTGTCTGTCTGTCTGTCTGTCTGAATGTCGTTCTGTCTTTCTGTCTCTGTCTATCTAATCTACCCATCATCCATCTATCCATCTATCCATCTAACATCTATCATCTAGCAATCATCTATCATCTATTATTTATCTATAATCTATCTATCTATCTATCTATCTATCTATCTATCTATCTATCTATCTATCTATCTATCTATCTAATCTACCTATCATCCATCCATCCATCCATCCATCCATTTAACATCTGACCCATCTAACATCTATCAATCATCTATTATCTGTCAATGATCTATCTATCTATCTATCTATCTATCTATCTATCTATCTATCTATCTATCCTATCAAGTTTATATGTTCACCCATCCCACAAAAGGGACTCTAGACAGCAACTGAAGAAAAAAAACCAGCACAAATATAAAACAATATTTATAAAAAAAAATATGAAGTCAGTATTAAAAATTAAATGTTATGAATATTAAAATACATAAAACTCCAGGCAGGTAGTATATCTGGCTTTGGCGCGGCATGGCTGAGCGCGGGCTGTCAGACGCGTGGCTATTGGTCTCCCTGCTTGACAGCTCTGTATAAATAGCTGTCAAGCAGGTGGGAGGTCCCTGTCTACCGTTAACTTGCTTGTTGTACAGTTCTGTTAATAAAGACTGCTGTTGACTTACCTCAGGCGCCTCCTGTCTCTTTCCTTCAGGGAACTTATCAGAGGCCAAAAACAGGGCTGTATTAAGTCTATAAGACACACAGACATTTCCACCTTGTTTTTTTGGGGGGAGGGGGGGGAGTGCATCTTATAGTCCAAAAAATACAGTAGGTTAAATCTGGCCAGGGAGAATATTTTCCAGTGTGGCAGACTAATGAAGAAAGAGCTACCAGAAAGGAGTAGTGACAAGGCAGTAGCTATATACCTTTGAACTCAAGGAGAAGTCTTGTGAACTTCAATGTCAGAGATTCATTCTGTCGGTTCTGATCAAACTTTCCCAAAACAAAATGTTGTACACAAAGCATTGCCCTCAACGATGGGATGTTAAACTGAGAAACCTAACCGGGGGGGAGGGGTGGATTTGAATATCCTGAGATATTCAAATGGCAGTAATTTAAGTCACTAAGTGGTGTGTGGGTCTCAATAGAGATCAGACCAGTTTAACTGAAAATTATGTGGTGAATCTGTTAAGATCTACCTTAGGAATTTCAGGATAATTTGGTGTTCTGTACCAGAGGTGGGTATTCAGCAGGTTCTGGCCAGTTCTGGAGAACCAGTAGCGGAAATTTTGAGTAGTTCGGAGAACAGGCAAATACCACCTCTGACTGGCCCCATCCTTGATCTATTCTCTACCTCCTGAATCTCAGCTGATCAGGAGGGAATGGAGATTTCACAGTATCATTCCCCTGGACTGGGGAGGGAATTGAGATTTCACAGTATCCTTCCCCTGGAGTAGGGAGGGAATGGAGATTTTGCAGTATCCTTCCCCTGGAGTGGGGAGGGAATGGAGATTTCACAGTATCCTTCCCCTGGAGTAGGAAGGGAATGGAGATTTTGCAGTATCCTTCTCCTGGAGTGGGGAAGGAATGGAGATTTTGCAGTATCCTTCCCCTGGAGTGGGAAGGGAATGGAGATTTTGCAGCATCCTTCCCCTGCCACGCCCACCAAGCCACACCCGCAGAAATGGTAGTAAAAATGTTTGAATCCCACCACTGCTCTGTACTACAAATTTAAAGCATTTATTGAGAATGACATCCAATCAGGACATTCTTTCATTGCGTGGTTTTGATGATTAGAAAAAGTAAACTGAAAAATGGGAAAGATTGAACTTTATTTTGTAACTACAGAGTAAGAGATGATTTAGTAATTCTTCTTATGTTTGCTGCAAAGACAATCATAAGCTTCTTTTTATTATTTTTATACTTTCTGCATTTTTATATTCTTCCTTTCTTTCTGTGTTGCTTTGCAGTCTTGATTAGTTTATGTTGCAGGTTTTTTTAAACATTCTTTTTATTTTATTTTTTCTTTTCCTTGCTTGGTGTTGGGCTGCTGACCTCCCACTGAATTAAAAAAAAAAACCCTGTCACTTCTGCATCACTTGCCAACAGGTGTTTTCTTTGCAAAATAAATCCTGTTGATCTGAAGTCCGGAGGAAGCCATGATTTAGCATGGCTGCTCACACAGTGTCAAATGACTAGCAAGGAGAGGATCAATTTGCTCTGCAAACAGATACAAGCTGTTCTCTGAAAGTGCCTGAACTTACCAAGAGTGGCTAAACCAATATGGCGTCCTTGGGTCAAGTTCTTCCTCTAGGGTAATATGTTAAATGAGAAGTGAGAAGCAGGTTGATGCAGTGCTTCTAGACCAGCGTCTAGAAACTAAGAGACCATCAGTTAGATACAGAAGCTGTCTGGCTGATCTTGGGCCAGCCAGTCAGTCACTCTCACCTGATAGGTAGGTAGGCAGGCAGGCAGGCAGGCAGGCAAACAGACAAAGAGACAGACAGACAAACAGACAGACAGACAGAGAGATAGATAGATGGATGGATAGATGACAGAGATAGATGGATAGATGGATAGATGGATAGATGGATGGATGGATGGATGGATGGATGGATAGATGGATAGATGGATAGATGGATAGATGGATAGATGGATAGATGGATAGATGGATAGATGGATAGATGGATAGATGGTTAGGTAAGAAGGTAGGCAGGCAGGCAGGCAGGCAGGCAGGCAGACAGAGATGACAGAGATTATAAATGGATAGAGATAGATAGATAGATAGATAGATAGATAGATAGATAGATAGATAGATAGATAGATAGATAGATAGATAGATAGATAGATAGATAGATAGACAGACAGACAGACAGACAGACAGACAGACAGATAGATAGATAGATAGATAGATGACAGAGATAGATGGATAGATGGATAGATGGATAGGTAGGTAGGTAAGCAGGTAGGCAGGCAGGCAGGCAGGCTGGCTGACTGGCTGGCAGGCAGGCTGGCTGGCAGGCAGGCTGGCTGGCTGGCTGGCAGGCAGATGACAGAGATGATGGATAGATGGGTAGATGGGTAGAAGGATAGATGGATAGATGGGTAGATGGGTAGATGGGTAGATGGATGGATGGATGGATGGATGGATAGATGGATAGATGGATAGATGGATAGATGGATAGATGGATAGATGGATAGATGGATAGATGGATAGATGGATAGATGGATAGATGGATAGATGGATAGATGGATAGATGGATAGATGGATAGATGGATAGATGGATAGGTAAGAAGGTAGGCAGGCAGGCAGGCAGGCAGACAGAGATGACAGAGATTATAAATGGATAGAGATAGATAGATAGATAGATAGATAGATAGATAGATAGATAGATAGATAGATAGATAGATAGACAGACAGACAGACAGACAGACAGACAGACAGACAGACAGACAGACAGACAGACAGATGACAGAGATAGATGGATAGATGGATAGGTAGGTAGGTAGGTAAGTAGATAGGCAGGCAGGCAGGCTGGCTGGCAGACAGGCTGGCTGTCTGGCTGGCAGGCAGATGACAGAGATGATGGATAGATGGGTAGATGGGTAGAAGGATAGATGGGTAGATGGATAGATGGATAGATGGATAGATGGATAGATGGATAGATGGATAGATGGATAGATGGATAGATGGATAGATGGATAGATGGATAGATGGATAGATGGATAGATGGATAGATGGATAGATGGATAGATGGATAGATGGATAGATGGATAGATGGATAGATGGATAGATGGATAGATGGATAGATGGATAGATGGATAGATGGATAGATGGATAGATGGGAAGGAGAGACAGACATACGGACTGACTATACACATATACATAAACACTACATTAAATTGTTCAAAATAAAGGTATGATACAAATCTAATTAATAGGAATTCCCATGTATACCACTGAGGTGATAAAGTTAACGTTGCTATAGTGATGTCGTATGAAGAAAGCAAGGAGTTTCAAGGGAGTTGAGGAAATCCCTAGCTCTAATATATTCTGTCTCTTATGGCATGGATTTCTATCCTACATGAACATCAAATCTAAATCTCTAAAAATAAGGGGATAATCCTAGATCTGTAAAGAAGAAATCAAGAAAAACAAATAAAGAGATGCTTATTTCTAATAAGAAGAACGTAGTTCCCATACTGTGGGAATAGCCATCTAAAAAAAAAAACCCATTCAGCAATACTCTAGTGCTCTACAAAATAGGACAAGCATTTCCAATCTTCTTTTATTTGGGAAAAAGAATCCCAAATACAACTTTACAGCTTATGTAAAGGAAGAGAACAGCCTTTGACATTTTCCTCCCGCTCCTTACAGATATATTTCCTTTCACATCAATTAACCAAACTCCGCTGGGGAGGGGGCGGCTAGAAGCCTGAACGCAAGCAGAAAAAGAAAAACAACAACAGCCAATAACAACCATTAGTATTTCACAAACAACCTGGCAAAGCTTATACGGAAGCATCAGATATGCTGCTGCTGATTGAGCCACTAGCATCCAGCTGATGCCTGGCCTAGCTGCTCCCAGTAGACAGAAAGCAATAGAGAGAAGATAAGCTATCTAGGGCAGGGGTTGGCAATTCGCGACACTGGAGTTTCATTTGGCTCTTTCATTCCTCTGCTGCGGCTCCCTGTTGCCGGTTGGCTCCACAATTGATAGGGCTTTCAGTTAGGACAGGTAGAGGGAAAAGGAAGCCATGCTAAGAGGAGACTCTATGCTTACTCCTGTACAGTAGAAGCCATTTTACGGCAATATGGTAGAAGCCATTTTAAAGCACAACAGGCTGTATCTTAACAGAACACCCCCCTCCTGAGGGGTGTTAGGGGTGTCTTACCCCCATGTAATTTTTCCAGGGAGTAAGTCATCTGTGTACCAAGTTTGGTTGGAACATAGACATACACACACAGGTGTGTGTGTGTGTGTGTGTGTGATCAGAGCTGCTGTCTTTCTATAAATCTTGGTGTTTGTGAGTGGAGTACTGGCTTTGTTTCAGTAAGTGGAATGATTGGTAGATTGGTGCTGATTGGTGCTGGCTGTGTGTCTATTGTTGTTTCATGTTGTAACAATAGAAACACAGCCAGCACCAATCAGCACCAATCTACCAATCATTCCACTTACTGAAACAAAGCCAGTACTCCACACCCACCCACCAAGATTTATAGAAAGACAATAGCTCAGATCACACTTTAAGCCCAAAACCTAGCCTGAAGATGGCGAGTGAGACCTCGCTGCAACGTTGCCAAGACAATCTCAATCTTACATGGGAGAAGACCCAAATACAACAAGACCACCATACCTACACCCGTGAAAATCTATGAAAACAATATAGATGATAGATAGATAGATAGATAGATAGATAGATAGATAGATAGATAGATAGATGAGAGAGAGAGAGAGAGAGAGAGAGAGAGAGAGAGAGAGAGAGGGAGGGAGGGAGGGAGAGATCGCACGTGCGAGAGAGATATTTTAGCTGTTATTTATTATTTCATACTAGAATTTTTAATTGTATGTTTGAGCATTTATATTTGTTCTGGTCTCTGGTCTAAGACTGTAATAAACTGATTGATTGACAGCAATAAACTAACCTATAATTTTTCTCGGTTAAGGCAGGTGATGCTACCTAGCCAAATTTAGGTGATGTAAAACATTAAGTTGGGTCAGACCTGGTTAACATTTGGATGAGAAACATCCAGGAAATCCCAAGGCAGAAAGCCTGATATTGAGTGATCTCAAGAACAGAAATATCAAAATTATTGATATTTCTGGAAGAAACATCCAGAAGATGATAATAAGCCAATCTATTGTTGTTGCCAAGAAACTACATGGATGTATTCATCAACTCATGAAGAATTTGATTTTTCTCAAGGGAGACTTTTCCTGTACTTCGCCCAATGTTTTTCTTTTCCCACCAAAACATCACAGTTGAAAATCTAGACATATTTCATTCTACTACAAAATTTAATCAAGTGTGCCCTAAATCTTGGGCATCGTTGATTTTTCTTTTAATTATTTTCTTGTATTTAATGTTTTTTCCTAACGAGTTTTATAAACAGAAATTTTAATACACAAGGGAAGGAGATTTTAAAAACAACCAACACTAAACACACACAGAAAGAGATAACAAGGGGAGAAACTGTACTATATATCACACATTAATTCCTGTCCGTCTTTTGGTCGTTTGTTTGCAAACTCACTAACCTCTTCATCGACCCAATAAGGATGATTAACAATACATCCAATGCATTGTTAGAAACAAACTTTTCTTTTATTCCCATTAGTGTTAAACTTTATGAAATGTCAGGTTTAATTATGATAATACATAAAATAATAGCACATAGTGTGCTATAGTTTTGATGATTGTATTGAATTATTCACTAATGTAATTCCCCCAGTTCTTGTAACAAATAATTGCAGTTGTTGGGCTTATGTGATTAAACAAGGATACGTATGGAATATGTATGGATAATGTTATAAGTAAGGGTATGGCTAGCTGATGAGAGCTAAATAGCTTGAAATAGATCTATACTAGTCTCCCTTTATTTATTTATCAGCACAAATGCAACACACACACACACACACACACACACACATACATACATAGATATTCTACAAACACTTGAGAACTTCTATAAATACAAAACACAGTTGTGAAATAAACAATTATGAACAAAATTTCTGTCAATGCTTTCATTGTTTTCCTCAAGGAAAAGGTAAGGGTTCCCCTTGCACATATGTGCTAGTCGTTCCCGACACTAGGGGGCGATGTTCATCTCCATTTCAGAGCTGAAGAGCCAGCACTGTCCGAAGACGTCTCTGTGATCATGTGGCCAGCATGACTAAATGGAACACTGTTATCTTCCCCCCAAAGGTGGTTCCTATTTTTCTACTTGCATTTTTTATGTGCTTTTGAACTGCTAGGTTGGCAGAAGCTGGGACAAGTAACGGGAGCTCACTCCGTTACGCGGCCCTAGGGATTTGAACCACCAAACTACCAACCTTTCTGATCGACAAGGTCAGTGTCTTAGCCACTGAGCCACTGCATCCCTCAAGTACCATACCTTTAATTTTGAATATAGAGAGTCAGACCTAAGCTCTAGGTACTGAAAATATAAAAACTGCATGTACACACAGGGACATAATAAAGGTGTGGATGAAGTATGAACAGATACCAAAATCATACTGATAGTATAAACAAAGGAAGCCAAGTAGGGTTAAGATCAGAAAAGAAAAAGGACTTGTGAGAAGAAAGATGTCTGAGGCAGAATAGTTCATTTCAGACAGTGGTGCATCATTAATATAATCTAAAGAGTAACGTACAACATGGGTCTTCAATTGTTACACCAAAACCATGTCTCAAGCAGCACTATTATCTTTTTTTTTCTCCTTGGTTTTAATAATGACAAAAGCAATAATATTGGAAGGACTGTGAAGAAGATGCACTGAAGCTAGTATAGCATAGATATTGAATAGTAAATATTGGAGAGACCAAACTGGCCTATAAGAAAAATGAAGAATAAAAAAGAGACACAGCAAGGCAAACTGTTACATGACCAGGGAGGAGGAGGAGGAGGAGGAGGAGGAGGAGGAGGAGGAGGAGGAGGAGGAGGAGGAGGAGGAGGAGGAGGAGGAGGAGGAGGAAAGAGGAAAGAGCAAAGAGGAGGGGAGAGAGGGAAGAAGAAGAAGAAGAAGAGGAGGAGGAGGAGGAGGAGGAGGAGGAGGAGGAGGAGGAAAGAGGAAAGGGGAGGAGAGAGAGGGAAGAAGAAGAATAAGAAGAAGAAGAAGAAGAAGAAGAGGAGGAGGAGGAGGAGGAGGAGCAGTAAACAGCAAAGAGGAGGAGAGAGAGCGAAGAAGAAGAAGAAGAAGAAGAAGAAGAAGAAGAAGAAGAAGAAGAAGAAGAAGAGGAGGAGGAGGAGGAGGAGGAGGAGGAGGAGGAGGAGGAGGAGGAAAGAGCAAAGAGGAGGAGAGAGAGGGAAGAAGAAGAAGAGGAGGAGGAGGAGGAAAGAGCAAAGAGGAGGAGAGAGAGGGAAGAAGAAGAAGAAGAAGAAGAAGAAGAAGAAGAAGAAGAAGAAGAAGAAGAAGAAGAAAACAACAACAACAACAACAACAACAACAACAACAAGAACAAGAACAAGAACAAGAAGAGGAGGAGGGGGAGGGGGAGGAGGAAATGATAAGACAAGAAAAGCAGAAATATTGACAGAGGAGTTAATTCTAGCTACGTAAGAGCGAGTCTTAAGAATATATTCTTAGACAGAATTGAGAAGACAGCAATGCACAGCAAATGCAACCATTACAATCGACTACTTAGCGAGATTGCACAGAATTACAAACAATGGCATAACCAAGTAGCAACAATGGTGCATTGAAAAATCTGCCACAACTATTGGTTTGCCTGCAAGCAAAAACTGCTGGGACCTCAAAATAGGCAAACTAATAGAGAATGAAGAAGGTAAAGTGCCCTGGGACTTTAGAATTTAAACAGACAAGCACCTGACATTTAAAAAGAAACAACTAGCTTAGCAATTGTTGATTTGAAAAAAAAGTTTGTATAGTGGATGTGGCAGTACCTGGATGTGGCAGTACCTGGAGCAGGGGTGGGTTTCAACCGGTTCGTGGTGGTCCCCGTGAACCGGTTGGTCGGCGAACCCAGAAGTAAGTAACTTCCGGGAACGGCGAAGGGCCCACCTGCCTGCCCCCGCTCCTTACCAGTCTTTGAAGGCTTCTGCGCTTTCACGCAGGCGTATGGCATATACAGTGCCTGCGCGAGTCTCCGCGAGCAGCTGGATGGCACATATAGTGCCTGTGTGAGTCTCCGCGAGCAGCTGGAGCATCGCGCAGGTGCTAAGACGCATGCACGAACTGCGTGTATGCACGAGGACGCCGCTGGCCCCGTTCCAACCGAACTGGTTGGAACAGGATTAGCAGCCCACCCCTGACCTGGAGGTAGCAGAATAGAACTGGAGAAAAGAATAAAATACAAAGACCTGCAAATAGAAGTAGAGTTGTGGCAAAAGAAAACAAAGATAGTACCATATGCAATGTGCACCTTAGATGCAATTACAAAACAACTTGAAGCATCACTTCAACATCATCCGCATTGACAAATTCACTGTCTTATCAATTGCAAAAGGCAGTTTGGTTTGGAACAGTTTACATCCTGCAATGATACCTTTAACCCAGGGGTGGGTTTCTCGCCCCGTTCCAACCAGACCGGTTGGAACGAGGCCGGCGGCGTCCTCGCGCACGCACGCAGCACGCGTGTGTACGCACGCGGCGTGCGCATGCGTACTAGCGTCTGCGCGATGCTCCAGCTGCTCCTGGAGGATCTCGCAGGCGTTCTGCGCATGCGTGGAAAGCGCAAAATTCGAAAAAAACGGGTAAGGAGCGGGCGCGGGTGTGCGGGCACGCGCGGGTGCGGGGGGGGGCTTCGCCGTTCCCGGAAGTTACTTACTTCCGGGTTCGGCGACCAACTGGATCGCAGGGACCGGTGCGAACCGGTCGAAACCCACCCCTGCTTTAACCCCATCAAACGTGAATATCTGCCTATCCCAGGTTCTTGGGAATGACTTTAATAGATGGATAAAAATGCCAAATTCAGTCTAAACACCTGGCTGACTGTACAATGAACCATAATTAATGACAAATTCTTGCACTACTTCTTGTACCTTCTAATTCCATTCTACGTGGATAATCATTTGCTTTTCTCTGAAAATGAAAGAGCATTTTAAGGTGGCTAAAATAGTCAGATCTCTTCAGCTACCTGCTTTACCACAGAGTAGTAAACTCAGAGTAGCAAACAGTCTGAGGCCACTAATGTACTTGCTGAGTTGTAAATGGGTTTACTGAGATCAAGGGAGGTGAACATTTCAAGCAAAAGGATACATCTAGGTCAGGGGTCGGCAACCTGTGACTCCGGAGCTACATGTGGCTCTTTCATCCCTCTGCTGCAGCTCCCTATTGCTGGTTGGCTCCACTATTGATAGGGCTTTCAGTTAGGACAGGTAGAAGAAAAAGGATGCTGTACTAGGAAGAGACTCTATGGTGAGGCAACCACACTTCCTGTCGGCTCCAGAATTGAACAAGGAGCTTCCAGTTAGGACCTTTGTGGCTCTTTGAGTGTTTAAGTTTGCCAACTCCCTGATCTAGATACATATAATTATTCTAACAATTACACAAGTGTCTATCAATTAAATACGCCAAAGTAGATACCCACTTTTCTATCTTTATGGGTGCAAACAGTGTTAAATTTTATTTGCAACTATATGCTTGATTAATGTAATAATTAAACATTTTATGTCCATGCATTCAGTTTATTTATTTTCAGTTCTACCCATTAGTTATTTTAGGGGAAAAAATACTTTACTATTTGCTATTAGGGAAGGAGACAAAAAAAAATCTAAGGGAAAAAAAAGGAGATAATCTCTAAAACTCAGATGAAAATCAATTTTATACATATATTGATGTAGCGCTATGTTTTTACATTGGTAACCTTTAAATTGATTTACCCTCTAATGGGTGGAGAAATGAAAAAAAATTAAACATATGTATGAGCGTATTGGTTCTTAAAAAGACCTCCGATCTTACAACCTAAATGCTGGAGATGTGATTGTGTTGATGCTACATTTTGCCATATATGGTGGACTTGTAAAAAGGTTAAAGCATTTTGGATAAAAATATGGTGGATTATGCAAAATGTTCTTTAAAAAAGGATAAAATTTACCCCTCAGTTATTCCTGTTAGGTATAATTACTGACTGTACAGTTATAGAGACTAATTTGATTTTGCATTTAATAACGGCAGCAAGACTGTTGGTGGCGCAATACTGGAAGAAGGAAGATCTGCCTACTATTCAAGAATGGACATTAAAAGTAACAAACCCAGCAGAGATGGCTAAAATATCAGCATATCTCAAGGACCACTCAAATGAGAGATATAAACTGGAGTGGAGAAGATGGCTTGACTATACTCAAAATAAATATGGGACTAAGAAATTCCAGATAGTTTATGACTGAAGAAACGAGGAATGATACAATCTGTTTAGAGTTAGTCTAGCAAAGAGGAGTTAAAGCTCAAATGAAAGATGATACTAACTTTCTTTCAGTTTATTTTAGAATATCTTTGTTAAAGATTTATACCCTGTATTGGTTCTGGGAAGTCGAGGGAGGGGAAGGTTGGGGGGGGGGGTTCGGGTGGGGAGGGCGGGGGGGGGTAAACATTTGTAAAAGGTTTTTTTTTTCTAAAATTTTCAATAAAAAAAAGACCTCCGATCAATATTCCCAGTGGCAATATACCGGTTCAAATATAGATACAGCCAAGGTGATTTTTGTTTCCAGATGTTTGTGTAACGGATGAATTTCACATTTCTTTTTTGCTGCATTCATAACAGCCTGCGATATTCATTTTCATTGTCTTCCTGTTAATTTCCAGATCATTGATGCACAGTTCAAAGAACCAGGAGCATCTGTGATCTTCCAGAGCAAAATTAACAAGTAAAATAATTTCTGCTCAAGAGGGAGCTCACCATACGAACCAATGTTGTGTTCTGAATAGCACATTTGCTGAATCAATCAATTCATTCCTGCAATGATGCGTGGGCGTCCAATAAATACAAAATAAAAATTGTAAATCTGGAGAAAATTGGCCCATAGATTCCCAAAATATTCTTCCCTTGGTGTTCATGTACTGAAGATTTCAGTATGTTAATCCTTCCCTCCCAACATTCCAAAGATCTAATTTAGTATGTTCTAACAAGTGATTATGGATAATTACCATATATATTGCAATATATTTTTGATGAATAAGACAAGTAAGTTAAGATGCAAACTAAACTATGCAATAGAGACCTCATTTGAAGAAGTCGTTGTGTCTAGCGTTAGCTCATTTAGCATATTTGAAGGCAAAATCATTCTTTACAACAGTAATAACATCAATTCTTTGGCCTCAGCGAGACCACTTCAATTAGCCTCTAAGAGCTTTGGGACTTAGAGAAGACATGATTTCTTCCTGAACCAAATGAGCAACAAAGTTCTTTACATTATCTATTCTTCATTCCGACCTACCGCCTTCATATGTTCATTCTCATGTGTTGAGCATTGGAGGATGAAGCAAGCAAGCATGATTTTCAAACACAACATCCCTAGAATCTTAAGTAAATATTTTCTCAGGGCACACTGACCAGTGACAATTCCGCAGTAGTGTCAGATGTCTCCTAAGGGAGACAAGGATTTCATTCAGGTGACAACTGAAGGCTGACCTGTTCATCCAGAACTGTGTAGGTTCACCATCCATCCTAGATCCAGAATGTCTCCTAGACCGACAAATAACTTTATATTATTTGAGTTGGGCATTGTTGTGTTTATTTAAAACTACTTTCAAAGCAAGACCAACCTTATTCCGGACAAAGAGTGATTCAATATATGTCATCACCACGACTTTCTTCTTCTTCTTCTTCTTCTTCTTCTTCTTCTTCTTCTTCTTCTTCTTCTTCTTCTTCTTCTTCTTCTTCCTCCTCCTCCTCCTCCTCCTCCTCCTCCTTCCTCTCATTCTCCTTCTCCTTCTCCATCTTATTCTTATCATTATTCCCCCTCCTCCTCCTCCTTCTCAATCTTCCTCCTACTCCTACTCCTCTTTCACATTTCAAAAGCAGCCAGCACTACTATTTTAGATGCCACCAATAAAAATCATGTTGGATGATTTAAAAACACATGTGGAAGCTACATTTGGTAGGACCATCAATAAGAGAAAGCCAAGAATGTAGATGTATGAATGTGCTAGTACAGTGAAAAGAACTAGGGGTGATATGATAGCAGTATTTTCAATATCTGAGGGTTTGTCACAAGGAAGAGGAGGTCAACCTATTCTCCAAAGCACCCTGAAGGCAGAACAGGAAATGATGGATGGAAACTGATCAAGGAGAGAAGCAACCTAGAACTAAGGAGAAATTTCCTGATAGTGAGAACAATTAATCCATGAAATGGCTTGCCTTTAGAAGTTGTAGGTGCTCCATCACTGAAGGTTTTTAAGAAGTGATTAGAAAACTATTGGTCCCGATTGGTAAAGGAAAGTGGTTCTCAACCTTTTCTTCACTATGGATCTCCAGGGGTCCATGGACCAGAGGTTGAGAACCACTTGTAGAGTGTCCCCTGCTTGACAAAGTAATTGGACTGGGAAACATCCAAGGTGCCCTGCAACTCTATTATTCTATTATTCTGATATCATGTAGGATATCAGTAGGACGCAGTGGCTCAGTGGCTAACTCATTGCGCTTGTTGATCAGAAAAGGTCAGTAGTTCAGTGGTCTGAATCCCTAGCGCTGCATAACGGGGTGAGCTCCTGTTACTTGTCCCAGTTTCTGCCAAACTAACAGTTCGAAAGCATGTAAAATTGCAAGTAGAAAAATAGGAACCACTTTTGGTGGGAAGGTAATGGTGTTCCATGCACCATTCGGTGTTTAGTCGTGCCGGCCACATGACCACGGAGACCTCTTCAGACAGCCTGGCTCTTTGGCTTTGAAACGGAGATGAACGTCACCCTTTAGAGTCGGGAATGACTAGCACATACCTGTGAGGGGAACCTTTACCTTTATAGGACTTATAGAATCATAGCTAGATGTACCTTCTTCCTCTCAATCAGTTTGTCTTCAGATCACAGAAACCATTGATCCAATTACAGACACACACACGCAATCTCTCTCTTTCTCTCTCTCTCTCTCTCTCTCTCTCTCTCTCTCTCTCTCTCTGTCTCTCTCTCTCTCTCTCATACACACACACACACACACACACACACACACACACAAACAGAACAGTGTCTCATCTTAATTTTAACTTCAACATTTAGATTGGCCAGAGAGAACAACTAATACCCAACAGCTTTTTAAGAAGTAAAGAAAAAAGAAACCTAAATATAGACATTTAATGTAGACATTCAGGACATCAAAATGCCATGAAATTCTGGTGGGTGGGTAGGGGGAGAAACCCATGTATATGTGCCCTTTAGTTTACTGCAGAAACTAAACATGCTTAGTTTACTTTAGGGACTGACTAAAAATGTATAAAAAGCAGTTAGTTGTTACTATGGTATCAGAAAGATAGTTCAGGCACGGACATGTTATTCTTACACCTAATGTAGAAGTGATACTGCATGAAATGAGCAGCGGAGATATTAAGAATTTCTCCAACTATTTCAATGATTTGGCAATTACAAACCTGTTCAGAAAACAGGCCCTTATTATCTCAGAACATGATAGAATGAAAAGAAACCAAGGAGGAAATTAATCCAGATAGGAATACTGAAGAATAGTAAATGCCACCCACTCAAGAATTACCCAGTATAAAAGTCTAAATAGGTGCCTGGACTGAATTATTGATCTGACCGCCAAAACTCACAAAGGAAATTTGAAAGCCACTTAATACCGAGCACTGTTTACTGACCACTAAGCAAAATAATACGTAGTGAGAGTGAGATAGAAGAGGATTCTGATTTCTGTACTGATTGGTAAAAATGTGAATTCCCCCCCACCCCCCAAGGAGGATGATGTTAAATGACAAAGAACATCTAGAAGTTGTTCTCTCAAGAAGAGAAGCAACCTAGAACTAAGGAGAAATTTCCTGAGAGAACAATTGATCAGGGGAACAACTTGTCTCCGGAGGTTGTGAATGCTCCAACACTGGAAGTTTTTTTTAAGAAGAGATTGGACAACCATTTGTCTGAAATGGTATAGGCTTTCCTGTCTAAGTAGGGGGTTGGACTAGAACAGGGGACAGAAACCTGCAGCTCTGGAGCCATATGCGGCTCTTTCATCCCTTTTTTGCGGCTCCCTGTCACTGGTTGGCTCCACAATTGATAGGGCTTTCAGTTAAGACAGGTAGAGGCAAAAGGATGCTGTGCTAGGAGAAGACTCTATGGTGGGAGAACCGGAGTTTTGGTCAGCAGAGGAAAAAGGACACAGCGTTCAGAGGAGACTCTATGGTGGGGGGACTGGACTTCTGGTCAGCTCCAAAATTCAACAGAGGAGCTTCTGGTTAGGACCTTTGTGGCTCTTTGAGTATTTAAGGTTGCCAACCCCTGGACTAGAAGACCTCCAAGGCCCTGTCCAACTCTGATATTCTATTCTAGAAAGATAAATTGTAGGTAGCTACATATAGCTATATAGTTGGTAGAGAGATATAGTTTTATATATATAAAGATTGGACCATGTGATGGACTTGTGGGTGTGGGGGCAAATCATGAACTTTCAACTGGGTGGGAAAACCCAGGAAGCTTTCAGGTTCGGATTTTCCACAGATGTGCCAACATGTCTCCCTTAATAAATTGGAACTTAGAGCAATGCTTTGCCTTGGACTCTGATTTAATTTTGGATGATATTTGGAACTCTGACAGCTTTTTGACTGCTGCTGAACACTGCTGAATGATGCTTAAGTGAATGTCCACTAGGACTCCAAGATCCCTCTCACACATACTGTTTTTAAGCCAGGTTTCACCTGGCTCAAATCAGTTAATCAATCAACCAATGATACATATTTGGTCAATTCTTAGCAAAATGCAGGATGTAAGTTGTTCCAAGTAAAGTTGCCTTTTACAATTGACTGATGATGCATTTGTCACTGTCAATGGTGTTCAAGTGGTACTTCCGTTATTTGGGGATTGCATCCAATTGTATTATCATTATGATTTACAAGTCAAATTCCTGCAACAATAAAGGCCTCTACTCTTAAAAGGGACGCGGTAGCTCAGTGGCTGAGCTTGTCAATAAGAAAGGTTGGCAGTTCAGTGGTTCAAATCCTTAGTGCCGCATAATGGAGTGAGCTCCCGTTATTTGTCCCAGCTTCTGCCCACCTAGCAGTTCAAAAGCAGATTAAAAAATGCAAGTAGAAAAATAGGAACCACCTTTAGTGGGAAGGGAACAGCGCTCCATATACCTTCAGTGTTTAATCATGCTGGTCACATGACCACAGAGACATCTTCGGGCAGTGCTGGCTCTTCAGCTTTGAAACGGAGATGAGCACTGCCCCTAGAGTTGGGAATAATTAGCACATATGTGCTAGGAGAACCTTTACTCTTAAATTACATATCTTCAAATTAATCAGAAGACAATACAAAAAGTGATCTATGAAGTGTATTAAAACAAAAAATGACAGATGCTTTGAAGAAAATCTCATTTTTATGAAAAAAAGGCTAATGTTCATGAGAAGGTACAAAATGACTTTTGTAGAAGACAGATGTGTTCATTTTTCCGGAGAAAGAATGATTGAAATCCTTTCATTTGCTGCCAGTGAAATTTAAAAATTAGAAGGTAGAGAAACTCTAACTCTGATTAGGGAAACAAATTTAAATTATGCTCTATTTTAAAAAGATGTATTGCTTTCTCAGAGGAGAGCTGGTGCAGGGTGGCTAATTGTGACTATTGATACTATGCCACTCCTGTGGATGATGATGAAATAGTGCTGAATAATTCAACACGTTACTCGTCTGTAATGACATTATGCAAACATTTTTCATGATCTTCCTCTCCAAAAAATGAGGACAATGCTTTGTTTCTGAATGACAATGCGCTGCACAACTGAACCGACAATTTGCAAACTATTTTAAGACCCTTTGAAATAACTTCTCTTTGTTTCTCATAACACTGACATTGTCTAGGTAGGCAATTGTTATTTTTCCCCCCAGTTTTGAAAATATTAGTTAAGTAACCTTGAAAGTAAGTTAAATTTAGATTGTGGGATGAATATGGTTAGTAGATCAGCAAATAAGTTTGATTCTCAAATATGATCAGGGAAAGAAAATCCTACAGCAAAAATCAATGCAATTAATGGCTGATTACTGAACTTATACTCAAATCAAGTGTTTGGCCTTGAATGTTTTAATTCTAAATATATTTATTTGTATCAAGATTTTCAGAGCTTTAAATCCTAGTTCTTATCCATTAGCTGCTTCTTGCGTTTGAATGTAAAATTTCTGTAATTAATTTGTTACTGTTAGTTGTGAGGTCATGTCCGACCCATCGCAACCCCATTGATAATGGTCCTCCAGGCCCCCTTGTCCTCTACCATCTTCTGGAATCAATTTAAGCTCACACCGACTGCTTCGGTGACTCCATCCAGCCACCTCATTGTCTGTCGTCTCTTTCTTCTTTTGCCCTCCATCTTTCCCAGCATTCATCTCTTCTCCAGGGAGTCCTTCCTTCTCATTAGGTGGCCAAAGTATTTGAGTCTCCTCTTCAGGATCTGGCCTTCGAAAGAGCAGTCAGGGTTGATCTCCTCTAGGACTGACCAGTTGGATCCCCTTGCAGTCCAAGTGACTTGCAGGAGTCTTCTCCAGCACCATAGTTCAAAGGCCTCAATCCTTTGGCGCTCGGCCTTTCTTATGGTCTAACTTTCACAGCCATACTTTGCAACCACTCCCCTCTAGATGGAAACATTTTAATCCACCCTCAATTATTTTAATCCCCCCTTCACAGGAAATGACAAATTTGACTTTTTGATCAAATATAAGACTATCAAGTAATTTATTCAAGGCTGGACATCTTTGATGGACTTTTTTCTGAAAGCACCAAAAATGAATTGATGATTTATAGTTTTGCTGGTTTAAATGAATATGTGGAGAGGAAAATATTATGTAAATTTAAAGAGGGAGGTTTGAAGATTGCATGAACTTGCTATACAGATGAAGAATTTTTCTTTCTTGCTTCTAATACCTTCTGTTTTACTTTCTCACTTCCCTTCTTCTTTCTTTTCTTTCTATTCTTTTGTATTATTTATAGCTAAAACATTTAAAATAGAAATTATGATTAACAAAAGAAATATTATAATTATAATATTATAAACAGGTTCCTATTTATTTATCATGATTTGGTTTAGTAAAGACAAAGCAAATGAGGTTTCTGGACTTACTTCTCTTTCTAATTTCTGGAACATGTATTAATCCCGGAACAGAAAATATATATTGAGATAGATTTAAAAGTATAATTCAAGTTCTAAAGTTGCATAATAAGAAACAATCAAGTATTTCATTGTATTCCCATGTTCCTGTTATTTCCAGAATTGGCTTTTCCCATGGCTGTGATCCCTCACTGTCAAACAGAAGTAAGGAAAAAAGAATGAATATTTTTGGCTTTGATCTTTTTGGTTTTTGTTAAACACATTTACCATGCCCCAGTACAATTAAGGAATATATAGCACTTATGAAAAGCCCAGGCCATTAACATTGCTGCATACTTTAATAATAAAAAAACTATATGCAAAAGTTAGCACTAAGGCAAATTAAACAGAGCACTCATACAAATTTAACCTAATTTTGGAATATGTGTTTGTGTGTGCATGTGTGCATGCACATATACACTCATGTTGTGTCCATAATTTAAATTTCTAGGTATTAATCTAGAAATGGGTAAGATTAATGTGACTAGAGGGGGATAAGCAGCTCTTTCCCAGGACCTAATTAATCAATTAGAAGGATCTCTAAACACCTCTTAACAGCTATAAAAGTTTTGCAGAGATTGGAGGAAGGTGGAATTTGATTTCGTGAGATCAAGAGTGAAGAAGACCTTCTGCAGAAAAAGGAGTTATAAGGACAAGTAAAGGCAAGATTCTCTTTTCCTCTCACCTATTTTTAAGGATGGCATGGAATGGAATGTGGAATAGGATGGGATGTGGAATAGGATGGGATGGGATGGGATGTGTGGGGTGGGGTGGGGTGGGATGGGATGGAGTGGGATGGAATAGAATAGAACAGAATAGAATAGAATAGAATAGAATAGAACAGAACAGAACAGAACAGAATAGAATAGAATAGAATAGAATATGGAATGGAATAGAATATTCTTTATTGGCCAAGTATGATTGGACACAGCAGGAATTTTGCTATCTCAGAAAGACTGAGACTGATGTACTGAAGGTTCTCCTAGATATTTTACCACAGTGAAATGTCTTCTACAGAAAGTCAACTCCTTCATATATAGCAATAGCAGTTAGACTTATATACCGCTTCATAGGGCTTTCAGCCCTCTCTAAGCGGTTTACAGAGTCAGCATATCGCCCCCACAGTCTGGGTCCTCATTTCACCCACCTCGGAAGGATGGAAGGCTGAGTCAACCTTGAGCCGGTGAGATTAGAACCGCTGAACTGCAGATAACAGTCAGCTGAAGTGGCCTGCAGTACTGCACCCTAACCACTGCGCCACCTCGGCTCTTCTATATATAGGAGCAGATAGGTTAATCTTCTGACAATTAATAACTGATAATGTCTTTGAGCTTTACAATGGATGGAGGTTTTGCATATCTGTCAAGAGGAAATGAGCTGACAGCTACCACGAACAGGAACAAATCCAAAGATGAGGATCTTGGTTACTCTACTTGAATCTGCTTTAATTTCAATGGGCGTAGTCCTCCAAAATAATATTTTGCTTGAAATCCTTGGAGATGTAGAAAGTTAGCACCTCTGCTAGAAGAATGAAATACTTTAGGAAATATTCAAAAGGCAGAATGTTTCCCCCAAAAGAGAAATAGAAATCTTAAGGGAGACAGAAACTCAGAGCTTTAGCTCCCTGCCCTCAGCAGATATTTGTGGCATTGAGAAGGACTGGGCCAGCCTATCTACAAAACGAAAGACCTTCAGCTCCAGGGTGATGGGATTAAGACATGACCCTCCAGGGCATTATGGGATTATCTAGGTGCAGGACTAACTGCATTGCAAAATCACCTGGGGACATTACATCAGCCCAAGGTTCAACCGAATGTGATTCAGACAAACATGACTCCGCATGGGAGTCCGACTACAGCAAATAGAATACATGTGCTTGCCACAGGAACAGGAAGCTCAAGTTCAAAACCCAAGAGAGGGTATAAATAACTCTCACTCTCCACTCCATGTGGCCAGTTACCCAGGAGTTCAAACCCATGTGGTCCTGTCCATCAATAAACCATCTTTCCAATCAGCCTCCATGTTTCCAGTGTCTCCCCACTTGGAACTAAACGAGATGGCTATTTCTTCCAACAGAGGATATCCCCAATATGTTGCCCACTGGCACATTTAACTTTTTATAACCACAAGACTGTGTAAAAGAATTTTTGAAATTCTTTTTTTCTGAGTAATCCCAAATTGGAAGGATCTTTTGATTCTTACATGTCGATATTGCATGAAAAGATGTCCTTTTTATATGCACAATAATTTTCAGCAGTTGGAAGCCTGTAGCAGGCATTATATTAATAACCTTTTCTTTGCTTTCTTAAATATGAAAGCTTGTCAATTGTGTTATAAATCAGAAGATTACTATAGTGAAATCAGTGGGAAAAATTGCACCCAAATTTACTGGGCTTTCAGCAACATTTATGGATTAGTCTAGAGGAAATAGCCCAGAGTTTCCAGGGCTTTAGAAAGGAAAATGTCAGAAATGTCGAGAGAATTGAAATGCAGGCATCTCTGAAAATAGTCCAAATGATCCTCTGACTTTCATAATTGGCAAGCAAATATATGGGGCAGGCTTCTTCCCAGCTGCTCTGAATTAATCTCTACTTTATTCCACATTAACTAATTGTGTGGGGTGCCAGTTAAAAATAGAATTGCTAACCACCAGCCTTGGAATAAAATCTTACTTCAGTAATCCTTTGGCCTTGTTTTTTTTTAATCTCTTGTATTCCGACATAACACAAGAAAAAGCATGATTCTTGTCCCAGGAAAAGTTGCAAGATTGAATCTGGGTCGGTCACTGGGACCAGAGGCTAACTCTTCCGAGCTTTGGGACTCATGCGGAAGCCCATCTTCAGGGAACTTCTCTCTACTGGAAAATGTGCTTTGGGTTATAAGAATATAGCCCAGTAGACAGAATTTCCCCTGGAGATGGTCTCCAGCATGAGTCCAAAAGTTCGGAAGAGTAAACTTCTGGCCCAGGTAACCGAGCCAGATTCAATGACTATTTTTACCTGTTAAATGATAGAGCCATCCCATGGCTGTTTTTTCTTCCAGATGATATAATTTAGAAGGAGATTTATTCTCCCCATCCAGCAGTCCCCTACAAGCCCTCTCAAGCCTCTGAATGCCTTCAGGTGAGGAAAAAGCTGTGACTGTCCAGATATTCCTATCCAATTGAGAAATAGAACCCTTCACTCCCCTGATTTACTATGGGAGTGATTTATCTAGATAGAATGGAATGGAATAGAATAGAATAGAATAGAACAAAACAGATCAGAATAGAATAGAATGTATAACACTCAACTCGTGCCCTTGTGACCTCTAGGCTGGAATACTGCAATGTGCTCTACATGGGGCTGCCCTTGAAGAGCATTTGGCGACTTCAGCTAGTCCAGAATGCGGCCGCACGAGCGATTGTGGGTGCACCTCGCTTCACCCACGTAACACCTATCCTCCGCGAGCTGCACTGGCTACCTGTTGATCTCCGGGTGCGCTTCAAGGTGCTACTTATCACCTATAAAGCCCTTCATGGTAGTGGGCCTGGGTACTTGAGAGACTGCCTACTGCCAATTACCTCCACTAGACCGATACGATCGCATCGATTAGGCCTCCTCCGAATCCCATCTTCCAGCCAGTGCAGACTGGCAACTACCCGGAGGAGAGCCTTCTCGGTGGCTGCTCCGACCCTTTGGAACGAACTCCCCATGGAGATTCGGACCCTCACCACCCTCCAGTCCTTCCGCGCCGCTTTAAAGATCTGGCTGTCCCGGCTGGCCTGGGGTTAAGATTAAGGTGACCAGACGTCCCGCTTTTGGCGGGACACCCCCGCTTTTCAATGCATTTTCCCGCGTCCCGCCCGCCTTTTTAAAAGGCACGCTTTTTTTGGCGCTCGCAGCTCCCGCCCATCAGCTGCTAGCTTGCTGGGCTGGCTCATCGTTTTGTTCTCTATCCTACCGATGAGCCAGCCCAGCAAGCTAGCAGCTGATGGGCGGGAGCTGCGAGCGCCAAAAAAAGTGTGCTTTTACCTACCTACAAATTTAAGCCAGCCCAGCCTGCCCGCTCACTGATTGGATTGGCCTGGACTCCAGCCAATCAGTGAGCTGGCTGGGATTGGAAATTTTCAGCACGTCTGCGCGAGTCTCCATTTCCTTTCACCAAAAGACGAAAGAGGTTGCAGCTGCGCTGACTGGTGAGTATTAAGAGCCGCGAGCGGATGGTGTGAGATCGCCGCCCGGTAGCCGCCAGAAGCCGCTCCCGGCCACGGGCCCCTGCCCTGCCGTGTCCAGCGTGTCTTCAACAGCAAGCGGGTTGCCCGCCCGCCTAGCTGCGTTGCCCACATGCACGTGGATTCAAGAAATCCGGCTGGATACTTTGAATCCCCGCGCGTGTGGGCAATGCAGCTATGCGGGGGAGGGGAGCTTCGCTTGAGATGACCATGCTATGCCCTCCATAGCCTGGTCCTCCCAAGCAGAGCCTGCCTAGCTGCGTTGCGCACACACGCGGGATTCAAGAAATCCGGCTGGATACTTTGAATCCCCGCGCGTGTGGGCAATGCAGTTTGCGGGGGAGGGGAGCTTCGCTTGAGATGACCATGCTATGCCCTCCATAGCCTGGTCCTCCCAAGCAGAGCCTGCCTAGCTGCGTTGCGCACACACGCGGGGATTCAAGAAATCCGGCTGGATACTTTGAATCCCCGCGCGTGTGGGCAATGCAGTTTGCGGGGGAGGGGAGCTTCGCTTGAGATGACCATGCTATGCCCTCCATAGCCTGGTCCTCCCAAGCAGAGCCTGCCTAGCTGCGTTGCCCACACACGCGGGGGATTCAAGAAATCCGGCTGGATACTAGTCTCCGTGGAGAGCTTGGCAGGCAGCTGGCTGGACTTCTAAGAGGTGGGGGGGAGGAGCGGCAGCTCCTTGAAATGGAAAAAGGCTTGCTTCCTCCCCCTCCCCCAAATGAGACCGGGCTCCCAGCAGCGATTTGCCATTTGAGAGAGAGAGAGAGAGAGGGAGGGAGGGAGGGGGAGAACGCGAGTGTGTGTATCCCTCCTTCCTTCAGCCCAACACTCTAGCTCGGCTTGGCTCCCGCTTGTCTCTCCTGCCTCTTCGCTTCTCTGTTTGATTGTTGAAAGTGGGAGCCAAACCGGGTCATTCCTTCCAAGAGGCAAGTTTCCCATTGATTGAATGGCTCGCTGCCCTAGACCCTCTGCAGTCCCTCTCATCTGGCCAGAATGCCAGCAAGAGTGTTGGGCTGAAGGAAGGAGGGATACACACACTCATGTTCTCCCCCTCCCTCCCTCCCTCCCTCCTTCCCCAGCCAGTCCCATGCCTTCTCCCAACCCCCGCCCCGTTCTCTTAGCTGCCCCGTTCTCTTAGCTACGTTCTGCCTTGTGATTGCTGTCTCCAGGCTCTCCTCTCCTATTATTGTGGAAGGTATCTCATTTGGGGGAGGGGGGGCAGGCCTTTCTCCATTCAACAGATCCAATATACAGAGTTTTATTTTTTGGCCCTAAAAATATTGTCACTGAGGATGAGAGAAATTTCTTCATCATTGCTATTGGCCTCAAGTAGCAAATAATTAAACATGGTTTTTAGTGTACTTAGTTAGTGATCTGCTTTTTAACATTACATGGTATCAGTTTCAAGAATGCATGCAATCCTGAAAATTTGTAACAAACTTGTTGAAGGGCCTATGAAATATTTTCTAGTTTAGTGTAGAATAAGTATTCTTAATAAAAGAAAAAGTCATTTTTATTTAATCAATTGCATTCCTGTTTATAATGGCATTAATTAACTAAACTGGAAATAAATCTATGTTTTGCTAGAGTTTTAAAATTAAAAAACCTTACATTTTGTTGCTATTATTTTAATCAGAGTTTTGCCAAGTGAAATTATATAATGGTTCCTCATGTCTCTGTAATTTTCTAAATCTCATCCAGAAGTACCACAGAATCTGGCATTTTCAGCAGAATGATGCTGATGCTAATAAAACATCCTGATTTTTGGTGAAAGGATGGAAAGAGGAAGGAAGGAGGAAGAGAGATCTAAAGTGCAGAAAGACAGAAGGCAGATAGGCAACAGGAAGGAAGGAAGGAGAAAGAATGGAAAGGAAGGAAGGCTAGAAGGAAGAAAGAGGGAGGGAGGGAGGGAGGGAAGGAAGGTGAAAGGAGGAAGGAAGGAAGGGTACGTCCACTTGTAGGCCTGGGACTGAATGCAGGAGGAGTCTCTCCATAGGATCAGCTGCTCCTCTGATCATGGTCTATGAAAATGTTACTGCCTGCCTGATGCAAATTTAGACAGATGGTGCTTTGGGCTGCCCCTCAAATCCCCCCTTTACTCCTCCCCCTGTAGAATTCAGCCCCCTGAGTTTTGCCTTTGAGGGGCATGTGTGGTTATGGCGGATGGCAGAGTCAGCTGGAGGTTGAGAGGGGATTGGGGCTTTTGTCCGCCTGTGGAGTTCTCCCCATGGACAGGATGGGATGTTGGCATGAAAGGGATCCGGGCACAATCTCACCTGTTCCAAGTAAAGTTGCCTTTTGCAATTGGCTACCGGTAATCCTCGACTTACGACCAGGATTGATCCCCCAATTTCTGTTGCTAAGGGAGACGTTTGTTAAATGATTTTTGCCTCATTTTGCGACCTTTTATTGCCACGTTAAGTGAATCATGGTGGTTGTTAAGTCAGGAACATGGCTGTTTAGTGACCAAAATTACAATGGCATTGAAAAAAGTGACTGATGACCATTTTTCACACTTAGCGACCATTTTCACACTTAGCGACCGTTGTGGCATCCTCATGGTTACGCGATCAAAATGTTGATGTTTGGCAACAGATTTGTATTTCTGATGATAGTTTGAAATGGTGACAGTATAAATTATTGCTGGTGTAATACTTAACAATGGTTTTTAAGGATTTCTTTTATTTATAGAATACCTTTTTTATTATTTTGGGGGGATTTTTACTTTTAAATTGTTTATAAAATGTATTTACTACAAGAAATGTTCCTTTTTGCAAATGTGATCTTTGCAAATCTTTGTGATGCAATATGTTCAGACCAGGTTTATGTGTCTCAAAGTGGCTGCTATTCTATGGGCAGGCCAGGTTGGTGCAAGGCAGCTTTGCCAGATTTGGTGTGTTTCACCCTCATTGAATTTTATATCGTATAAAGAATGGAAGGAGGAAGGAAGAGAAAAAAGGAGGAAGGGAGTGAGTGAGGAAAGAAGAGGATGGAAGGAGGGAGGAAGGAAGGAAGAGAGGGAAAGAGCAGAAGACAGATAAGGTGAAGGTAGATAAGCAAGAGGAATGAAGGAAGAAGTGAGGAGTCTCGAGGAGGGGGAAAACATTTAGTGACCAAAGTTACAATGGCATTGAAAAAAGTGACTGATGACCATTTTTCACACTTAGCGACCGTTGCAACCATTTTTCACACTTAGCGACCGTTGCAACCATTTTTCACACTTAGCGACTGTTGCAGCATCCTCATGATCACGTGATCAAAATTTTGTTTGGCAACAGATTCGTATTTATGCTGGTTTCAGTGTCCCGGGGTGACCTTTTGACAAAATTTTTTTTTTAATCAAGCCCCCCCCCCCCCCCCCGGTCAAGGGTGTCCCTCTTTTCCAATCTGAAAATCTGGTCACCTTAGTTAAGATTGTAGCCCCACCTGAACTGTGTGACTGTTGTGCTCTTTTTTTTAACATGTTGTATTGTCTACTGTTTGTCTTCCCCCCCCCCTTTTTGAATTGTGAGCCGCCCTGAGTCCCCCCCAGGGAAAAGGGCGGCATACAAATAAAGGAAACTAAAAAAAACCCCAAAAACAGCAATCTGGCCTGGAGCAGCTACTAGTAAATAAGTGGACTCAAATTACTTCCAAGAAACTACATGTTTGTTTTTTTGTTTTTAGAATAGACTAGTAGAACAGAACAGAACAGAAGAATAGAATAGAATAGAATAGAAGAGAAGAGAAGAGAAGAGAAGAGAAGAGAAGAGAAGAGAAGAGAAGAGAAGAGAAGAGAAGAGAAGAGAAGAGAATTCTTTATTGACCAAGTGTGATTGGATACACAAGGAATTTGTCTTTGGTGCATATGCATAAGAAAAATACAATAGAATACATTCATCATGAATCATAAGATACAACACTTAGTGATAATCATAGGTTATGAATAAGCAATCAAAACATACCAGGAAACAAATAAAACAATATAAATTGTAAAGATACAAGCAACATGGTTATAGTCATAAGTGGGAAGAGATAGGTACTAGGAAGGATGAGAAGAATAACAGTAATATAGTCTTAGTAAATTGTTTGACAGTGTTGTGGGAATTAGTTGTTTAGCAGAGTGATGGCATTCGCGGGGGAAACTGTCCTTATGTTTTCTTGTTCTGTTGTGCAGTGTCCTATAGCATCGTTTTGAGGGTAGAAATTGAAACAATTCATGCCCAGGATGTGAGGGGTCTGTAGATATTTTCACGGCCCTCTTTCTGACTCGTGCAGCGTACAAGTCCTCAATGGATGGTAGCAAATGTTTTTTCTGCAGTTCTAATTATCCGTTGAAGTCTGTGTCTGTCTTGTTGGGTTGCAGAACCAAACCAGACAGTTATGGAGGTGCAGATGACAGACTCAATCATTCCTCTATAGAACAGAATCAGCAGCTCCTTGGGCAGTTTGAACTTTCTGAGTTGGTACAGAAAGAACATTATTGGTTGTGCTTTTTGGATGACGTTTTTGATGCTAGGTGTCCATTTTAAGTCTTGAGATATGATAGAACCTAGAAATTTGAAGGACTCACCTGTTGATACTGTGTTATCTAGTATTGTAAGAGGTGGTAGTATGGGAGGGTTTCTCCTAAAATCTACCACCATTTCTACCATTTTGAGTGTAATTTAGTTCAAGATTGTTCTGGTTGCACGACATGGCCACTTGTTCAACATCCCATCTCTATGCGGATTCATTGTTGTCTCGAATGAGACCAATCACTGTTGTATCATCTGCAAACTTTAGTACTTTAACAGAGGGATCTTTTGAGATGCAGCCATTGGTGTATAGAGTGAAGAGAAGTGGAGAGATCCCTTTTTTTAAAGATATAAATCCATCTGACTCTCTGGGATATCAGTGAGTGAAGCTTAAATCGTTGCAGCAGGAACGAAACGGAATGCTAGTGTTGAACTTTAACCAGCAAAAAACCCATGATGCCCAAGACTATTTCAGAAGCAATGCACAATGAACAGATGGGTACATCAAAAACGTCATCAAAAAAGCACAACAAAGAAGGTTCTTTCTATGCCAACTCACAAAACTCAGACTGCCCAAGGAGCTGCTGATACGGTTCTACAGAGGAATGATTGAGTCTATTATTTGCACCTTCCAAAGAATGGATAGGGTCTGAAGCATTACATAAAGGAAATGGAAGATATGGGACTTCTGTCATTTCCTCACTGCTCCAAGATTGTCAGGCTGCCTTTTCAGACACTGAAATGGGAAGGAGGAATAGAAAAATCTCCATTTATTAATAAGAGATCATCATCTTGTTACTTGTGAGCTCCAATTTAAGGTTTTCTAAAGCTGAGATTCATCTGCCCAGTGAATCAAAATCTGTACAGGAACATTTGAGCCGGTTCTGACCGTTAGCCAGCCCAGCTGAAATGTTGGGTTTAAAATCTTTGCTGCTTGTAAATGTTCAATTGGGAAGTATTGGGCTTCATTCCTACCTATTTCCCAAAAACCTCCAGGACGTAAAAACATTCCAATTGCAACCATTCCCAAATCTATAACACGTTGTGAATTGTACACGTATTTTCAAACACCTATTTTCACAGGCAGTCGTATAAAACCAGAAACATCACTAGAAGCCAAAATCACAAGACTATCTCTGATTATCTTTGGCCATGTCATGCGTGCAAATCAGTGGTGGGATTCAAAAATTATTACTACTGGTTCTGTGGGTGTGGCTTTGCGGGTGTGGCTTTGTGGGCATGGCAGGGAAAGGATACTGTAAAATCCCCATTCCCTCCCCACTTCAGGGGAAGGATGCTGCAAAATCCCCATTTCCTCCAGATCAGCTGGGACTCGGGAGGCAGAGAATAGATGCTGGTGGGGCCAGTCAGAGGTGGTATTTATCTCTACTCAAAATTTCCACTACCGGTTCTCCAGAACTAGTCAGAACCTGCTGAATCCCACCTCTGGTACAAATTCATTGGAGAAGCCAACAATGCTAAGAATGGCCAGTGCAACAAGAAGAAGGGACAAGCAAAGAACACACTTGACTTGATAACATCAAATCTGATACAAAGTTGAACATCTAACAATTGAAAGACAGGGTAGCATGGTAAGCACTTACCTATAACTCATCCATGACATGACTGAACGGTTAAAACTACTACTACTATTTTCACTTGAAAACTTTTAAAGCATGTCTCTAATGCTAATATATTCCCAAATATGGTAACCAAAAAGTATATTTAATTGTCAGGCTTTAATAATTAAATACTAATATAACTAAACTTTGAAAATATACATTCTGAACCTACGTAGATGATACTTGTCTGACGCTTTTTCAGTTGGAATTTAGTCCAACTTCTTCCAGAAAAAAATGTACAAATGACTGCAGGTTAGTTGTTGTGCATTGTAATATAATTTATTTATTTTTAAGGGGAAAGTAGAGAGAAAAATAGACTTGGCTTGTATGGGGCAGAAGCATATCCTGGTGAAAGTGAGGTTGAAATTGCTACCGTTTTTTGGTTTAAGGAAAAAGCTGAGGGTTTTATTAAATTTTCCATAGCATGGAGACACATAAAAAGCAATACTTTCCTGCCAGTATAATGCTATTAGAACGTAGGGGTTGCCAACGAAATCGGTTGTCAAAAGATTCAGGACTGAGAAATTACTGCACCACATTGAACTTTCTCAGTGTTGCATGGTAGCTTAATTTTGTTTTCAGCCAGTATGCTTTGATTTGGGTTTGAAAATTAATAGACTACTTTAAGCATGCATGTAATAACTTTCATCTGGCCAGCATTAGGGCAATATGCATATTTCTCCGTTCTCAAATGCAACCTTCCATTTTTTTAAAAAAGGGTTCTTCGACTCATTTCCAAAATGTGGTTAGCCTATTGCTAATTTTTTAATCAGTTGTCAAGTACAAGAAAATTAGCATTTGCAAGTTGTGGGGCGGGGTGGGGTGGGAAATGAAGAGCTGCCAAGAGAGAATATCAGAACTCATTTCAAGGATCAAAATTGATTTTTTCCAGTTTCTTAGCAGAAAGTTGTTGGAGAAGATTTTACTGCTTTTCAAAGATCTCTGCCATCCAAACTAATTGCTTTCTCATTACCATTAAAGCATGGCAGGATTTTCAAATCGCAACTGGAGGACCACATTGAAAGATTACAGGGACCTCGTGAAATTGCGGTGCTTGATGGACAGTGAAGATAATATCATTTCTGTCATTAAAAGAGCATCCTAATTTCTTTATGCAGACAGTACAACATTACAAGCTCCCTTAAGGCACTATAAAGGGGAGAGACTCTCAGAATACAGAATAACAGAGTTAGAAGGGATCTTATAGGTCATCTAGTCCAACCTCCCACTCAAGCAGGAGAACTTATACCATTTCTGACAAGTGGCTGTCCAGGCTCTTCTTGAAAGCCTCCAGTGATGAAGCACACACAACCTCTGATGGCAACTTCTGTTCCATGGGTTGATTGTTCTCACTGTCCGAAAATCTCTCCTTATTTCCAGGTTGAATCTCTCCTTGTTCAGTTTCCATCCATTATTCCTTGTCTGGCCTTCAGGTATTTTGGAAAATGGCCTATTCCCCTCCTCTCTGTGGTAGCCCCTCAAATATTGGAGCACTGCTATCATGTCCTTCTCTTCATTAGACTAGCCATGCCCAGCTCCTGCAACCGTTCTTCATATGTTTTAGCCTCCAGTCCCCTAATCATCTTTGTTGCTCTTCTCTGCACTCTTTCTAGAGTCTCCATATCTTTTTTTATAGTGTGGTGACCAAAACTGGATGCAGTATTCTAGGTGTGGTCTTACTAAAGTTGTATAGAATGGTATTAGTACATCATCTGATATTGATTAAATCCCTCTGTTAATGTAACTTAGAGGTGGAGTTCTCATCTCACAATCTGTGTCCCTGTGAGTTTGATCCTAGGGAGAGGCAGATATTTCTCTTTCTGGGCATATCTGTGGAACAAAACTCTGCATTAGAGATAGGAAGGGCAGCGGGCCATTAAAACATTTTGCTAGCTCCATTCAGTTGCCCAGACTCCATCCTGCAAGGTATTATAGAGTCTTAAAAGAAGATGATCATTCCTTTTAATTTCTTTTTCCCTTTGTGCAAATCTTCCTCTCTTAAAGACACTATAGCAATAGCAATAGCAGTTAGACTTATATACCGCTTTATAGGGCTTTCAGCCCTCTCTAAGCAGTTTACAGAGTCAGCTTCTTGCCCCCAACAATCCGGGTCCTCATTTTACCCACCTCGGAAGGATGGAAGGCTGAGTCAACCTTGAGCCGGTGAGATTTGAACAGCCGAACTGCAGAACTGCAGTCAGCTGAAGTAGCCTGCAGTGCTGCATTTAACCACTGCGCCACCTAGGCAATTGATAGTCATTATGTGGAGCAACCATTTGATTCTGAACTTCAGTTTAGATTCAATTCAATCAAATCCAAATGCAATCAGCATTTTTCTAATTGAATCAGAATCATTTTTTCTAATTGAATTGGAAAATCAAAATGAATAATCAACTTAGGCAATGAAGATGTTTCCAGACAGAAATGGCCTTTTCCAGAACTCTTTGGAATTTCAAAGGGACAAATCAAAATTGTTCTCTGGAACAAAATAATGACTTGAATCAGATTTTTGAATTGAACAAGCAGATCTAATTGTCACAGCTATACCGTGTTTCCCTGAAAATAAGACAGGGTCTTGTCTTCTTTTGACCCTCGAAATAAGTGCTGGGCCTTATTTTTGGGGAGGCCTTATTATTTTTGAGGTGCAGGAGTCTCATGGCTCACAGATCAGCTGATTCAGAGAGGGCCTGAAGTTCTATCTCTGTTTTTGGCATAATCTTGCCAGCCTTCGCCTCACTGGGCCTGCCACTGTTTTTGCAGCTGCCACTAAGAGAAGGGCACAGTAGCTAGGGTTTGCAGGGATGGCCTCTAAGAGGAGAATGTTCCCCTCCTTCCCTCCAGGAAATGGCTGTGACCGGCTGCGCATGCAGTGAAATATTTTAGAGGAGGGCTTATTTTTTGGGGGGAGGGCTTATTTTAGCACTGCAATGCGCTCTACATGGGGCAGCCTTTGAAGAGTATTTGGAGACTTCAACTCATCCAGAATGCAGCTGCACGAGCGATTGTGGGTGCACCTCGGCACACCCACGTTACACCTATCCTCCGCAAGCTGCACTGGCTACCGATCGGTCTCCGGATACGCTTCAAAGTGCTAGTCGTCACTTATAAAGCCCTTCTTGGTATTGGATCTGGGTACTTGAGGGACCGCCTGCTGCCAATTACCTCCCAAAGACCCGTCAGATCTCACAGGGTCGGCCTCCTCCGGGTTCCGTCCACCAGCCAATGCCACCTGTCTACTACCCAGGGGAAGGCCTTCTCTGTAGCAGCTCCGGCCCTTTGGAATGAACTCCCCGCAGAGATTTGGACCCTCACCTCTCTCCAGGCCTTCCGGAAAGCCGTCAAAACCTGGCTGTGCCGGCAGGCCTGGGGTTGATGAGTTCCCCTCCCCTCTCGACTGGTATGCTGTGTGATTTTCGTGTATTTTAATTATGTGTACTGTTGTTTATGTTCCCTTTCCCCCCTGAGTTGTTCGCCGCCCTGAGTCCCTCCTGGAGAAGGGCGGCATACAAATAAACCAAATACAAAAATACAATACAATACACATGCACTCAAAAGCACGATTGGGTTTATTATCCAGGGAGGTCTTATTTTCAGGGAAACAGGGTAGTAATAAGCAGAATTAAAACTTATTGGGTTAGAATTGACTCATTCTCTCCTAAGGCACAGTGAAATGGGAAAACAAAGAAGGTTAGAAGTTGAAGGAAGAAGACAGCAGAGTTAGGATAGTGAGGAAGGATTCCTATTGCAATATTGTCCAGGAAAGTCTGCAGATAAGGGTGTTTTTTTTTCCCCTTCTCGTATTATTCCCATATTTTATTTTATTTTTTTGCAATAAGAACTTTGCTATTAAAATAGAATACACTTTGCAGGCTTTGTTAGCAAGTTCCCCGCATATTGTCATCTAGTGATTGCAGTTGAAGCAATGTCTCATACACAAAGGGAGCCCTGCTCTCAACCGGAATTTCATCCCAGCATGGTCACAACCAGAAACAAAATGTTTAATTAACTTTATTTTGAATGCACATTGTTTTTTTTTCAATCTGTCTTTGTTCTCCGAAGAACGTGAATAAAAGAATCGCATTTGAAATCAGCTCACTTGCTTTGTTTGTTACATGTCCATCTGTGGAGCAGAAGACTCCTATTTTTCTCCCTGACAGTCATCCTTGTCACCATCACCATTATCTTCGTCATGGTGGCCCCCCTGGTCGGCTGTGACCAGGGGGGCCTTTGTCCAGGTTCGCCTGGTGCACCAGTTGAGGCCCTATTTGGACTCGGAGGCACTTCAAAGAAGGTAATTCTGTAATGAAACAAAACCCTTAAGATAAATATAGGAAAATGCTTTGATTTGTGTTTTTTTTTAAAGAAAAAGTGCTTCGATTGCAGTATTGCAGGCTGACTCTGCCCACTGCCAGGAGTTCGATTCTGACATGGCTCAAGGTTGACACAGCCTTCCATCCTTCTGAGGTCAGTAAAATAAGAACCCAGATTGCTGGGGACAATATGCTGACATTGTAAACTGACCATAGAATGATGTAAAGCACTATGAGCAGTGGTGGGATTGAGCCACCTATTCAGGAGTACCAGTTGTTAACTTTCTAAGCAGTTGGGAGAACCAGTTGTTGGAAGAAATCTCATTTTGGTTTGTTTTCCTGCTTTACAAGGCTAATCCTGTAAGGAAGGCAGGAAGGAAACTTCCTGGTGTTGTTTCTAATCTTTATTGCCCTGCTTACAGAAACTGCTTCTCTAGTTAACACTTATTACATTGTAACAGCTAAGACGAAGCACCCATTGACCTGAGTGATGTTGAGTTGGCCATGCCCACCCAGTCACATGACCACCAAACCCCAACTATCCAACTGGTCATTAGGGCAGAGAACCGGTTGTTAAATTATTTGAATCCCACCATTGACCTCACAAAAGTTATGGAGGTAGTAGTAGAAATCCCTCACGATGGAATACCTGTAGTCCTTTCCATCAGGTGTGGAAAATGAACACTATAAATCTGATTTCCAGACATGAAGAACAATAATATACAAGGGAAGTATGTTATAGCAATAGCAATAGCAATAGCAGTTAGACTTATATACCGCTTCATAGGGCTTTCAGCCCTCTCTAAGTGGTTTACAGAGTCGGCATATTGCCCCCAACAACAATCTGGGTCCTCATTTTATCCACCTCGTAAGGATGGAAGGCTGAGTCAACCCTGAGCCGGTGAGATTTGAACAGCCGAACTGCAGAACTGCAGTCAGCTGAAGTAGCCTGCAGTGCTGCATTTAACCACTGTGCCACCTTGGCTCTGTTGATCTGTTCATTACACTATCAAATAAAACACCAGAAATACTTTGCACCCCGATACATTTTAAGTGTTTTCTCTTTCTGTATGTAGAATGTACACTGGTTTGATCTTAGTTTAGTTTCCATAATCCTCCTTCCTCTCTTAATGTGTGCATCCTACTCATATAGAGTATTCAAGATAGTTTCTTCATTCCAATTAAACCTGATTTTTCTTCAACAACACAAGGTGACTTTCTGGGGGGGGGGGGGACTAAACTTTTATTTGTACAATGTCTACCCTGTGACGAGCTATTTAATTATGCTAAAGGCATGTAATGGCAGTTTATATCTTCATTTAAAAGAAAAAAGTAATTACCGCTGGGAAATGTTGGCTGTTACAAATTTTCTTTCTTGGTATGATCAAAATGGCTCTCTGCTTCCTACCACCCACCATGTATTTCTATGAAGCAGAAGTAGGTGTAGGTTCTGACAGACACTATTTATTTATTTATTTATTTATTTATTTATTTATTTATTTATTTATTTATTTATTTATTTATTTATTTATTTATTTATTTATATGCCGCCCAATCCCGAAGGACTCCGGGCGGCTTACAAAAAATATAAGAAAGAAAAAACACATAACGATAAAAGAGAACAATTTATAAACAACAAACACCCTCATACATTCATTCTAGTCAGGGCCGGACCTCAACAGTGAGGTCAACAGCCCCAGGCCTGCTGGAATAGCCAAGTTTTTACAGCTTTCCTGAAGGCCATGAGAGTGGGTATAGTCAAACTACTGCCAGTTTGTTCATATGTGTGCCGTGCGCACGCTTGATACATACTACACATGCATGCACAGTACATTTAAAATTGTTCTGTCCATACGCAGAACTGGAAAACAAAATGGCGGCGCTTACCGCGCTGCCAGAGAACCAGTTCGGGCACGTGGAAGGCCTGGTTTGCTGCCAGTTCCAGCGATCCAGGCCACCAAACAATTACCAGTTCATAGAACAGGTCCGACCTGGTAGGAACCCACCACTGAGTAGAAGGGAAAACATCTACTGACGAATTAGGAATTTAAAAACATTTGTAGCCTACTTAGATAGGAAGATTTTTCCCCCTTCAGTCATAATCATCAAGTAAAGTGATAAAACAGAAATTCTTTCCTTTGTTCCTGCAGTTTAAAAAGAAAAAAAGAAATAAAATGAAAGATACAGTGTGTAGCTGTTCATGACATAACAGGTACTTTGGCCCTAACCTACTTCTTTGACATTTTGTGAGAATAAAAACAGGCATATTCACTGCTCAAATATGCAACAGGAGAACTGAATGGAAATCTAATAGCAGAAAGAACTGTCATTCTTCAATTCAACATCAGTGTTTGATAACAATGGTTATTTTTTTAATTAAAAACTAGCTGATAACTAGTTTTTTTAGATGCTGCCCGGGTATTTATCTATCCCAACCCTCCTTCCATGAACGTCACCGCAATTTCCAATGTTGAATTTTCCGACTTACCAGAGATTACTGTGAAGCCGTTACTATGGAAACTCTGCAGGGCTGTACAGTAGAAGCCCTTTTAAGGCAGTACAGTAGAAGCCATTTCAAGGCACAACAGGCTGTATCTTAACAGAACACCCCCCCAAGAGGTGTTAGGGGTGTCTTACCCCCCACAGAGAGTAAGTAATCTGTGTACCAACTTTGGTTGAAATTGCTTGAGGTGTTTTAGAGTTATGCTAGTACATACTCACACACACACAGCCATTTAGATAGATGATAGATAGATAGATAGATAGATAGATAGATAGATAGATAGATAGATAGATAGATAGATAGATAGATAGATGATAGATAGATAGATAGATAGATAGATAGATAGATAGATAGATAGATAGATAGATAGATAGATAGATAGATAGATAACCATATTTTTCATAGTATAAGATGCACCTTTTCCCCTCAAAAAAGAGGGTGAAAATCTGGGTACATCTGATACACTGAATACAGCATTTTTGGCCTCCTGAAACCCCATCCCTTCACCAAAATGGCCATGCATACCCTTTAGAAGGCTTATAGAGTGCTCCTGGGGACTGGGGAGGACTGAAATGAGTGGAAAACAGGCCGTTTTTTTTTTTGCTCATTTTTGCCCCCCCAGCCCCCAGGAGCACTATAAGCCTCTTAAAGGCTATGCATGCTATTTGCTTTTGACACAAAATGGGCCGTTTTCAGAGAAAATGGGCCATTTTTGGGAGGTTTTGCCTCTTCAAAATCTTGGTGCATCTTATACTCCGAAAAATATGGTTGGTTGGTTGGTTGGTTGGTTGGTTGGTTGGTTGGTTGGTTGGTTGGTAGGTAGGTAGGTAGGTAGGTAGGTAGGTAGATGATAGATAGATAGATAGATAGATAGATAGATAGATAGATAGATAGATAGATAGATAGATACCATATTTTTCATAGTATAAGATTCACCTTTTCCCCTCAAAAAAGAGGGTGAAAATCTGGGTACATCTCATACACTGAATACAGCATCTTTGGCCTCCTGAAACCCCACCCCTTCACCAAAATGGCCATGCATACCCTTTAGAAGGCTTATGGAATGTTAGATAGTTAGATAGATGATAGATAGATAGATAGATAGATAGATAGATAGATAGATAGATAGATAGATAGATAGATAGATAGATAGATAGATGATAGATAGGAAAAGTTAAATAATTAAATTTGCTTTAGATAATTTTTCTTCTCATAATGTTAATGTTTTCAAAAACTACTTCCTTAAATTTAACAACAGATTACGACATTGTGGAATGAATGTCCACCTGGATGATGACTTGCAAAGCAGAAGCTAACTTTCAAATGTGGGAATCTGCACCCAAATGAAATTCTTTCTTACATCTGGGTATTAGTAACTCCATCATGGCCCAAAGGACAGATATTCTATAAATCACTACTCTTTGTTCTTTAAAGGCTTTGTCCTTTTTTAAATTGTATTTTTTGAATTATAGGCAACTGAAGTTCAAGGTTTTTGCTTCCGTACTTATGATGCAGAAGAGCGATATCGACTTTTGTAGAGAATCTCAGCAGAGAAGCGGGGGAAATTGTCGTCCTGCATCCAATTCAGAACTTGGATTATGTAGGTCAAGATGTGGATTGTGTAGGTCAAGATGTGCCCCTTCTTTGACTGCATGACTATCCTTACAGTCTGTTCCCCACTTCTTCGTTATACAAGGGCAGAGAAATAGCTTAAAAGTATCACTGGGAATCTAATGTCTTAACAGTTAAGAAGCAAAATTACAACACTCCAGGGAATAATGTAGGCTGTTTTTTATAACTTGCCAACCTCTTCAATAGAAAAGGCAGTGAACCCCAGAAAGACACGAAGGCCAGTAAAATCACATGGGGGTATGCGAAGTGGAAAACCCAGAGAGACGTTTGTTCTCTGTTCCGTGTCATAAACACAGCTTGGTTCCCAGCAATATTAAAAATTCTACCTAGAGGAGGTATAACTTGGTGAGACTTACTTGATAGGGAAGCTTCCTTCCTTCCTTCCTTCCCTCCCTCCCTCCCTCCCTCCTTCCTCCCTCCCTTCCTTCCTTCCTTCCTTCCTTCCTTCCTTCCTTCCTTCTTCCTTCCTTCGAATAGAATAACAAAGTTGGAAGGGACCTTGGAGGTCTTCTAGTCCAACCCCCTGCTTAGGCAGGAAACCCTACACCACTTCAGACAAATGGTTATCCAACTTCTTCTTAAAAACTTCCAGTGTTGGAGCATTCACAAGTTCTGGAGGCAAGTTGTTCCACCGATTAATTATTCTAAGAATTATTCTAATCTTCAGAGATTCCGGATGGAAATCATTTGTGGGCCATGCCCCTCTTTATTGATGCAAAAGAATAGAGTAGAATAGAATGACAGAATTGGAAGGGACCTTGGAGGTCTTCTAGTCCAACCCCCTGCTTAGGCAGGAAACCCTACACCACTTCAGACAAATGGTTATCCAACATCATCTTTAAAACTTCCAGTGTTGGAGCATTCACAACTTCTGGAGGCAAGTTGTTCCACCGATTAATTATTCTAAGAATTATTCTAATCTTCAGAGATTCCGGATGGAAATCATTTGTGGGCCATGCCCCTCTTTATTGATGCAAAAGAATAGGGTAGAATAGAATGACAGAATTGGAAGGGACCTTGGAGGTCTTCTAGTCCAACCCCCTGCTTAGGCAGGAAACCCTACACCACTTCAGACAAATGGTTATCCAACATCATCTTTAAAACTTCCAGTGTTGGAGCATTCACAACTTCTGGAGGCAAGTTGTTCCACTGAGTCATTGTTCTAACTGTCAGGAAATTTCTCTTTAGTCCTCGGTTGCTTCTCTTCTTGATTAGTTTCCACCCATTGCTTCTTGTCCTACCCTCAAGTGCTTTGGAGAACAGTTTGACTTCTCTTCTTTTTAGCAGCCCCTGAGAAGATAAGAGATTTTGTTCAAAATACACAATGCACTTCTGAGCCACATTGTTCAAAGGTATAATACAACTGCTTTGGTCCCTTACAATTCCTTTGAACATGTATGTATCCATTTGTTCTCTAATAAATAGTATTCCAAGCATACTCAGATTTTTTCAAAATGTACCCACAAATGGAGAAGGATTAGAGTGGTAGAATAAGACTGGAACTTTGGGTTTTTTTTTACAAGATAACTGCAGTGAGATTATTGTAGTCACAGAAATAGAAAAAAAAAATCAACATTAGCACAACTAAGGAATGGTTGGTGAAAATGACAGAACTTGCTGGGATGGCTAAATTTACTTTTGAGAGAAAAGTTTAACTCTTGGTCCCCGTGATTGGATCCTGAAGCATTATCCTCGAACATGTATCTATGCTTTCATTTGTGAGAAAAGTTTATGTTTATTGCTGACTGAAAGCTCATGTGGCTTTTTTTGCATAAAACAGAAAAAATATGATTATGATTTGTAGCTCTGTAGGTATCTGATTAGACATTGTAGAAAGAAGAGTTACCAAGAAGCAGGAGTGTCAAATTCAAGGCTGTGGGCCCATATCTGGCCCATGGGGTGCTTAGATCTGGCCCACGGGGCCACCCCGGAAACAATGAAGGACTGGCCCGCGGTATCTCTGCCAGTGAAAACGGAGCTCGAGAGAGCTACATACAGCTCTCCCGAGCTCCGTTTTCGCTGGCAGAAAGCTGCAGGAGGAAGTTGCAGCTGAAAACAGGGTTTGGGAGGCCTGTATGTGGCTCTCCCAAGGTCCGTTTTCATTGGCAGAGGGTTGCAGGAGCCTGTTTTTGATGGCAGAGCACTTATGCCACCACAGGCGCTCCCAACATGAGTGACATCAAGGTGGCCTTACCCACTTGATTCTGCACCTAATAACAGCAGCAAGACTGTTGGTGGCGCAATACTGGAAGAAGGAAGACTTGCCTACAACTCAAGAATGGACATTGAAAGTTACAAACTTAGCCGAGATGGCTAAAATATCGGCATATATTAAAGATCACTCAAATGAGAGATATAAATGAGACTGGAAAAAATGGATTGACTATATACAAAATAAATATGGGACCAAGAAACTCCAGTTAGCCTTTGCTTAAGATCAGAAATGATTTAAATTGTTTAAAGTTAGTTCAGCAAGAAGAAGCTAAGGTCAATGTAGAATGTCATTAATTTCTTTATTTCTTTTTTTCAATAGATTTTAGACTGTGTTTGTTAAAAATCCATACAGTGTACGGGTTCTGGGAAGTCAGGGGGGAAGGAGGAGGGGGGTTGGGGGAGGGTGGAGGGAGGGAGGGGTATGCATTAGGCTAGACAAGAATTTGGTGGTAAACTAGAATTATTTTGACATACAAAAAATTGTACTTCGATGTCTTACTGATTGAGGAATGATGAAATGTTTGTTTTCAAAGAAATAAAACTTTTGAACATCAAAAAAAAAAAAAAAGGTGGCCTTACTCATCAGAGGTGGGTTCCTACCAGTTCGGACTGGTTCAGCCGAGTAGGTAGTAACTCAGCCTGCCATGTCCATGAACTGCTTCTATTGGCGGTGGCAGCATCTTGATTTTCTGGTTCTGTGCATGCGCAGAACAATCTCCATTGCAGAAATTTATTTATTTTTCCTTTTCTAACGTTGTCTGCATGAGTAGACCCTTGTAGATGCAAATGCGCGTGCACGCGCGCGCACACACACACACACACACACACACACACACACACAAACATTTAGCAATAGCAATAGCAGTTAGACTTATATACCGCTTCATAGGGCTTTCAGCCCTCTCTAAGCGGTTTACAGAGTCAGCATATCACCCCCACAGTCTGGGTCCTCATTTCACCCACCTTGGAAGGATGGAAGGCTGAGTCAACCTTGAGCTGGTGAGATTTGAACCGCTGAACTGCAGATAACAGTCAGCTGAAGTGGCCTACAGTATTGCACTCTAACCACTGCGCCACCTCGGCACATTTTTCCACGCTGAACCAGTAGTAATTCAGGTAGCAACTCATCCCTGATGCCCAGCCTGGCCCCTCCCACACACACACACCCTGAGGTCAAACCCAATCCTGATGCAGCCCTAAACGAAATCGAATTGGACGTTTCATTGAGTAAGAGATCCATTTATCATTGTACTCACCGATTAACACTACACCTCTGCAGTAGCATAATATTTAACCTATGTTAAGGAGAAACAAGACATTCTGAGCCAGCCTGAATGAGAAAAAGAGGCTCGGAAGCCATTGCAAATAAAGTGGTGTCATAACGGGAATTATTTCATCAAAGAAACTATAAATATACTTTACACTTTGACATACAGCTATTCAATAAACAAAAGGAAAAAACATGGCTCCAAAACAAGAGAAGAGTGACACATGGAAAAGCTAATGAGAGGGTAAAGTAGATCAGATCAGCTGGAGGTCAATGATGAGTTCAAATGAGAATTAGATAATTTTCCAGCCAGACCAGCGCAGAGAAGTTATAAAAGCGGAGGCTAATTATAAATTTAGCATCCTTAACAACAACAAAAGAGCATTCGAGTCTTGTTGGAATGACTTGCTCTCTCTGGAATTTATTTTAGGACTTTCCCTTCAGTCTTGCAGCTTATTAAAGTAGGTATGTTGATTCTGGCTGTATTCAGAGGCACAATTGAAAGAGAATTCAGGGCTGTGACTCAAGTATCTCATCAATTTTTTCACCGTGGTTACGGAAAACGGGCCAGAAAGAAGCCACTGTTTTGAATCTGGCGTCTAGATTTCAAAAAATACTGAAATCGAAGCATCGTATAGGGGCAATTATTTTGAAGCATCCCTATTCGTCAATGCGCAGAGGAAGATTTCATGATTTTGGAGAAAGACACTGTCTTCAGCCCTCTCTAAGCATTTACAGAGTCAGCATATTGCCCCCACAGTCTGGGTCCTCATTTTACCCACCTCGGAAGGTTTAAGGTTTAAGGTTTAAGGTTTATTGGGATTTATATGCCGCCCTTTTCCCTGAGGGGACTCAGGGCGGCTTACAACCACAGGGGAGGGGGGTGCAAGGTCAGAAACAAACAATATGTGCACAAAGAAAAAATAATAAAACACAACTTTCATTCAGCAATCAAACACTCGGGCGGGTAATTGGAACCTATCCCCAGGCCTGCTGGGAGAGCCAGATCTTGAGGGCTGCGCGGAAGGTCTGGATAGTGGTGAGGGTACGGATCTCCATGGGGAGCTCGTTCCACAGGGTCGGGGCAGCAACAGAAAAGGCTCTCCTCCGTGTGGTCGCCAGTCGACATTGACTGGCAGATGGAATTCGGAGGAGGCCCAATCTGTGCGATCTAATTGGTCGATTTAGGGAGGTAATCGGCAGAAGGCGGTCTCTCAAGTGGAAGGCTGAGTCAACCCTGAGCCGGTAAGATTTGAACCGCCGAACTGCAGCTAACAGTCAGCTGAAGTGGCTGCAGTACTGCACCCTAACCACTGCGCCACCTCGGCTCTTTTGAGATGCTACACACATACCATCAACGTAGAGTTCTTTCCAATCTATTCTGGCTTATCAATGATGATCCTATGCTTGGAAACTTTCATAGGAACCAAAAAGCCAGATACATAATTGGAATGTGACAGCTCATGAAATCTCCTTAAGTGATTCCTACAAAACAAAAAACTACCTCCCCAGATAAAATGGTAATTAGGAAGAAGATACCTGAATGTGCTGAAATGCACAAGATGACTATGGGGTTAAAAGAAAGAGAAGAGTCGGACTATTATAAAATTTGGAGTAGACTGTACAAGTGGCTAGAAAATAGAAGCCAAAACAAGAAATTAAAGATTTAAAAATGATTGATTATACTATGAAGAAAAACATATGTATGTAAAATCTGATTATATGCATTATATAATTATTACATTAGTATTAGAATTGTTAAGAACTATAAGAAGGCAATAATTGAATAGTAAACTACAAAAGCAGAATATAAATGCTGATATGGGGGGGCTGTAAAATCACATTATTTTGTTATGTTGTTTGTGTTTTTATCTGTTTTGTATTTGCTTTTGTATCTTTTCTTTTTTTTCTTTTTATTTGTTCTTTTTTTACTTTTGGTTTTTAAACTTGAAAATGCTTAAATTTCTTTTTAAAGTGATTCCTACAGTGTTCTGGTTTATCTCTTAATAATCCCCAGACAGATAATGTAATTTAATTCCTTCCTTCCTTCCTTCCTTCCTTCCTTCCTTCCTTCCTTCCTTCCTTCCTTCCTTCCTTCCTTCCTTCCTTCCTTCCTCCCTCCTTATAATGATAATGCTTCTGGCTGCTTCTTTCCTTCATGATGTTACTCATTTATTCGTACAGAAAAACAGAATGTAATGATAGCATAGTATCTACCTGGAGGCACAACCTCATATTTGAAAAAGAAAACACAACATACAAACATATCCAGTTTTTGAGCCTCTGCAGGATGCCCTGGTACATATCAGTAAGCCTTTTACTTTCCCTATCAGATATTTGGTGCTTAGTTTGCTGATGTGTTTTTTTTCTGACACCTGGTTTTACTGGAAGAAAGTCAGTTATAGTGCTTCTAACTTATATAGGAGTCACCCGCTATGAAACTCTTGAAATACGACACTCTGTGAAGTACAGTTGCCTCTTCAGCATGCAGGAAATTAAAGTAGATTAAACCTGCCTTGGTAAGGCCAGACTTGGAATGCTGTATTCAGTTTTGGTTGCCACAATGTAAAAAAGATGTTGAGACTCTAGAAAAAAGGGCAGAGAAGAGCAACAAAGATGATTAGGGGACTGGAGGCCAAAACATATGAAGAACAGTTGCAGGAACTGGGTATGTCTAGTTTAATGAAAATAGGACTAGGGGAGACATGATAGCAGAACAAGAAGCAACAGATGGAAACTCATCAAGGAGAGAAGCAACTTAGAACTAAGGAGAAATTTCCTGACAGTTAGAACAATGAATCAGTGGAACCACTTGCCTCCAGAAGTTGTGAATGCTCCAACACTGGAAGTTTTTAAAAAAGATCTTGGATAACCATTTAGCTTAAGTGGTGTAGGGTTTCCTACCTAAGCGGGGGGGGGGGGTTGGACTAGAAGACCTCCAAGGTCCCTTCCAATGCTGTTATTCCATTCTACTCTATTCTTTTGCATCAATAAAGAGGGCCATGGCCCACAAATGATTTCCATCTGGAATCTCTGAAGCAATATATCCCAGATTAAGATAGGAAATTGCTCAATATTAGTGAGTTGCAACTGAAAATAGGGACTTGTGGATAGAAGGAAACCGAAACATCACAGGCCAAAAAACAAGGAAGAAAAGTTGCATTAATAATCAAGATCATGTGAGGTACTAATACCACTCTTTAAAGCCTTGGTAAGACCGTACCTAGAGTACTGCATCCAGTTTTGGTCACCACACTATAAAAAAAGATGTTGAGACTCTAGAAAGAGTGCAGGGAAGAGCAACAAAGATGATTAGGAGACTGGAGGATAAAACATTTGAAGAACGGTTGAAGGAACTGAGTATGTCTAGTTTAATGGGGGGGAAGGACCAGGGGTGACATGATAGCAGTGTTCCAATATCTCAGGGGCTGCCACAAAGAAGAGGGAGTCCAGCTATTCTTCAAAGCACCTGAGGGTAGAACAAGAAGCAACAGATGGAAACTCATCAAGGAGAAAAGCAACTGAGAACTAAGGAGAAATTTCCTGACAGTTAGAACAATTAATCAGTGGAACAATTTGCCTCCAGAAGACCTCCAAGGTCCCTTCCAACTCTGTTATTCTATTCTATTCTAGTTCAAACATTGTGCTATTGTTTCTCTTGGTGAGTTATTTGCATACCCATCATATTCCTACTTACACATGGACTTTGGCCAGCAGCAATGAGATAAGACCATTAAAAATATTTTTTAAAGGAGTGGCAGAATCAATTCCTTTGGCCTAAGAAGTTAAAGCAGGGCAAGGCCTGCTTAATACTTAAATCAGTAACCATTGGGAAATTCTGAGGCTTTAGGCTAGAATGAAAACCACTGGCCTGCGATTAACCTGTATTTTTCGGTGAATACCTGGAAAAGAAGTTATTTAGAGAAGCTAGTGCTTCTTATTTGCTATTGCAAGCTGTGAGATAGCAAAGTTTAACCTCTAACCCCAGTCAAATAATCATTTCCCTCTTTTGTGGAAGCACATCTCCAGGTCCTACTAGATACTTAATCCTCATTAAGGTTACCTGCATCTCACCTTCTTTTACTGAGACCTAAACTCTAGCAATTCCAGAGTAGAGGGAAAGAACGATTACAAATCTAAAAAATTTGATTAAGGAAATCAGCCCATTTGTGGCATGAATTAGCAATGAATGGAAACAGATCATGGAGAAACCAACCTAGAACTAAGGATAAATATCCTAACAGAACAATCAGTGAAACAATTTGCCTCCAGAAGATGTGGGTGCTCCAACACTGGAGGTCTTTAACAAGAGATTGGACAGCCATTTGTTTGCAATAGGGAAGGCCTGTCAAACTGGCGACCAGTGGTGGGTTTCAAAAATTGTTCGAACCTACTCTGTGGGTGTGGCCTCCTTTGTGGGAGTGGCTTGCCACCCATGTGACTGGATGGGAGTGGCTTGCCGCTCATGTGACCGGATATGAAGATGCCGACGACACTTGTCAGAACCACCTTAAATTACTTCACACACAGCACTGGCATTCATAAGAATATGATGTAAACTTGTTTTTTAAAAGGCATCTTTGGTTTGCGTTAAAACAACTTCAACACACGCAATGTTCTGACTGTACCACAAACGCAATAGTCATCCTTACCTTTCACAGAGGCACTGAGTTTTATAAATATGAGCATGATAGTGTAGAATAATCATATCCAAGGACCAGTGGTGCATTTCAAAAAATTTTGTAACCTCTTCTGTAGGTGTGGCCTGCTTTCCGGGTCCACTGGTGGAACCTCTTCTAACCGGTTCGGTAGATTTGATGAACCGGTTCTACCAAATAGGTGCGAACTGGTAGGAACCCACCTCTGCTGGGGACCCATAGGCTGGATGCATCATGCATTAAGTTCTCTGCCTTAATGATTTCTTCCAACAACCAGTTCACCAAACTTGCTCAGAAAGTTAACAACTGGTTCTCCCAAAGTGGTGCGAACTGGCAGAATCCCACCACTGATGCATAGGTCACATCCACTCTGGCTCCATAAAGGCAAAAAATATCACGATACATCATCATACATCATGTGACATGATCGAGTTTGACACCCATGGTATGGGGTTTCCTGCTTGAGCTTGGAGCAGAAGACCTCCAAAGTCCCTTCCAACTTTATTATTCTGTTAATTCCAGAGACTGACTTTATCCCTTGATCTCACTGTGGCAGATGGAGAAAAGGTCTCTGATGCTGTAAGTAATTAAACGGGGACAATTTAAATTGTCATGATGCTCTTTGTTTTGGACCTAACATCAATTTTAACTTCCAAATTTCCCTGTTTTTGGTATCCATCCCGCAATTTCTAAATTGGCCACCATTGTAAGGATTTCAAATTAAAACAAAAACTACTTCAAAAACCGTGCAAAGAAAACTTCAGACACAAGGAGCCAATCTCAATTTCTTTGCCCTTCTAATCCCACCAAAGAAAATTCTGGGTCATGAATCAATGTTCCAGATTGTAGGGCTTTATGTGGCATCAGTAAATTTCAGATTGTACAGTTTATGCAACATGATGGATCAAACATGATTCCCTTGTCAGACACATCTTCAATGCAATCTAGTGCCTTCAGAAGTGGTATTCAGCCAGTTCGTACAGGTTCTGGAGAACCGGTAGCAGAAAATTTGAGTAATTCTGAGAACCGGCAAATAGGCTGGCCCTGCCCCTGCTGACCTTCTGTTGTTGCCCTGATTAGGAAAATGGAGCTGGAAAGCAGGTTAGTGGGGTGGGAGGGGTAGGGAATGGAGATTTTGCAGTATCCTTCCCCTTCCATGCCCACAAAATCACACCCACAAAGACACGCCCACAGAACCTGTAGTAAAAAAATTTGAATCCCACCACTGAGTGCTCTATTTTTTTTTTCATTTGTCTAGAGCAGGGGTGTCAAACTTAAGTCCTGCGGGCCAGATCCAAGCTCCATTTTTGCTGGCAGAGGGTTGCAGGAAGCCATTATAGCTGAAAACAGAGATCTGGAGCCCATTTTCACTGGCAGAGTTCTCGGGCCTTCACAGGCATCCCCGGCATGGATGATGTCAAGCTGGCCACACCCACCTCGGCCATGCCCCCCCCAATGTCAAACATAACCCTGAAGTAGCCCTCAATGAAACCGAGTTTGACTTGAGCCATGGAATTTTATTAAACCTCTTTAAATTTTACAAGCCTTATTCATATCACTGAAATTTGAAATAGGGTTTTGTGAAAAAAAAACATTTCAAACACTAAGCTACAAGTTTATTTATGTTATTAATTATGCACTCTGGCATATATTTAAAGTGGCCCATGATTTAGTTGGGGAAAAAGGCAGCCTGTCTTAAAAAAAAAATACATATTTTTAAATGAAATGTGTATAATCACCTATATTGGACTCTAGGAAGTTTCTAGTGGGATGAATGAATGGGTGGGTGGATGGATGGAATTTTGACTTTTTTGACTATATCCTGAAGATACTCTTGAACTCTCTTTGTTTTGAAGGATTGCATGCCATCACATCTTTGTCAACATTTAGCAACTATACAGTTATATATTTTTGCTTGATAATATGTCTTTAACATTTTAAAGAACTTTTAGACCTTCCAGTAGTCACCTCACTGGCACTCATTAAACAAACTACCTTTGAAAAATAGCAATAGCATTTAGACTTATATACCACTTCACAGGGCTTCACAGCCCTCTCTAAGTGGTTTTTAGAGAGCCAACATATTGCCCCAACTATTTGGGTCCTTGTTGGATGGAAGGATTGAAGGCTGAGTCAACCTTCAGCCGGTCAGAATCGAACTCCTGGCAGTGAACAGTGAGTTAGCTTGCAATTACTGTGTTCTAACCACTGCACCACCACGGCTGATGTCAGGTAATAAGCAGTTGTCAGGTAAAGATGGGACATGGGTTTATCAAACTGTGCCACTGAAATCCTTTCAGAACTTACCAAATTTTGGATAGTTTCAGTTAAGAGTATTTTTTTCCCCTGTGCACTTTTGCAATCTTCCTAAATAGAATCTTTAATTAATTGGACTGTTCGGTGTATTAGATGAGATACATCTCAGATCACCATCACATTAATTTAAAATCTGCATTATACTATTTCAGGAAAATTGCCCATCGATCATTTTCTCTCATATCAAACTGACACGTGGCTCTTAATTGACCTTAACATTGATTTGAAACAAAACAAGGCCTCAGATTGTGTTTTGTGAAAGTTTTGAAAGCATACTGGGATTTTTTAATCTTAGGACAATTATTGGATGATAATTAGAAATGTTATCATACTTTATGGGTAAGACCTATATCCTTGTTGCCATTCATAGGTACTATGTACAGCTTAAGTATTTATTGACGTCTTGTTTTGGACTAGCTTCAGAGAAATGTGCTATATTAGAAGTGATTACTAAATACCATGAGACAAATGATCTAAATTTAGTTTGTTATAAGTACCTGTTATCCATAAATCAATTGGAAAGGTTGAATATAATAAGACATTAAGGTCCCTATTGTTTCTAAACAATGGGAAATCATATTAATATTCACACTTATATTTCAGCACATTTCAATAGATCTTAGATTATGGCTTATTCAACAAAGACACTATTATTTCAGATTTATTGTAGGCCACTGAATTGGTGCAGGAAAATGAGCAAAACATTGTGTGGTTGGAGATATAACACTAATGCTTCACTCATACATGTTTATGTGATGTGCTAAAATGATCGTATTCTGGAAAGATGCAATTGTGTATCTTAATCTTGGGCAGTTTTTAATATTCTTAAGAGTCCGTATGGTTTTACTTCATGGAAATTGACAAAGGGACAACAGAAATAGATGTTTTTCTGCTTGTCTCTTTTGTAAAGAGACAAGACTTCCAACATTGGAAAGATAAATTTATAGCTAGCATTACTTGGGGAATCGAAGGCATGGTGTTTTTTGCAATGTCTGAATGAATTGAGATTTTATATGGATAATTACAAAACTATCAGCATATTTTATGTAAACAGTTGCATATAAAGGTGCAGGAATATATATGCATAATTTTGGCATTTTGCTTTCTTTCTTTCCTTTTCTTCCTATTCTATTCCTGTTGTTTCATTAATTTCTCTTTGTTCTATTAGATGAAATAATGGCAAAACAAATGAACAAAAGAAGCTAAACTTCCTGTAATATCCAGGAATGAAGGTACTGCTGCTTTAACAGTCACATAAATTTTAATGATTCCTTAAAGTTGCAATTTTTCTTCGGGCTCATGTCGACATCTGGCAAAAGTCAGCCTCTTTTAATGAAGAATAGGGAGAAGCAGTATTTCTGCAGATCTGAAACACTCTTGAAAATTAGTTTCAAAGCCGATTTGTTGACTACTATGCGGTAGTTGGATAATTTAAAAAGATTTATGTTGGGAAAGGTGTTTGGGGAAGATATTATTCTAAATCCTGAATTACGTATTATTTAATACATAGATTTATTTGTCTCTGGGACATTGCTTTGTTTATTTATTTCAATTGCAATCACTAGATGACAATGTGTGGGGAACTTGCTAACAAAGCCTGCAAAGCATATTCTATTTTAATATATATTATCATAGATTTTGAAGCCATGATTTTTTTTCTTCTTCTTGGACCTGGATGGATGGATGGATGGATGGGCGGACGCACGGACGGGCGGGCAGGCAGGCAGATGGTAAATATGTAGGTAGGTAGGCAAGTAGATAAATAGGTAGGTAGGTGGTAGGTAGGCAGGCAGGCAGGCAGGCAGGCAGGCAGGCAGGCAGGCAGGCAGCCGTGGTGGGTTTCAAAAATGTTCAATTTTTTTAGAACCTCTTCTGTAGGTGTGGCCTGCTTTGTGGGAGTGGCTTGCATGCCATGTCACCAGGTGGGAGTGGCTTGCTGGCCATGTGACTGGGTGGGAGTGGCTTGCTGGCCGTGTGACTGGGTGGGCATAGCCAACTTGTAAAATGTGGTGAAACTCACTTAACAATGCTCTTGCTTAGTAACCAAAATGTTGGCTCAGAAACTCTGGCATTTGAAGCACGCAAGCTGTCAAGTTACAAGACCCTTGCACCCCTAACCCTTTAGGAAAAAAACCCAGGGGTGTTCAAACTTGACAGCTTTAAGACTTGTGGACTTCAACTCCCAGAATTCCTCCTCCAGTCATGTTGGCTCAGGAACTCTGGCATTGAAGCACAAAAGTCTAAAAGCTGTCAAGTTACAAGACCTTTGCACTCCTAACCCTTTAGGAAAAAAAAACCCGGGGTGTTCAAACTTGACAGCTTTAAGACTTGTGGACTTCAACTCCCAGAATTCCTCCTCCAGTCATGTTAGCTCAGGAACTCTGACACTGAAGTGTGCAAGTCTTAAAGCTGTCAAGTTACAAGACCCTTGCACCCCTAACCCTTTAGAAAAAAACCCAAGGGTGCTCAAACTTGATAGCTTTAAGACTTGTGGATTTCAACTCCCAGAATTCCTCCTCCAGTCATGTTGGCTCAGGAACTCTGGCATTGAAGTGTGCAAGTCTTAAAGCTGTCAAGTTATAAGACACTGGCACCCCTAACTCTTTAGAAAAAAAACCCAGGGGTGTTCAAACTTGATAGCTTTAAGACTTGTGGACTTCAACTCCCAGAATTCCTCCTCTCGCTCTTCATCTTGATGATGTGCGGACGGGCAGGGGGAGGGAGCTGGAACCAGTTCTGAACGGCACTGTAGATTTGTGGAACCTCTTCAATAGAAGAGGTTAGAACTGGCAGGAACCCACCCCTGGTAGGTAGATAGGTAGGTAGATAACCATTAGTCATGCCTTTTTTGCTCAACTGAGGCTTAGGTGGAATCTTGAAGAGTACATGGAATAATGTTATGCATTAATATGAAAGTAAGCTGGGCTTTGGGGACAACTTCTGCGATGGGTAAGTTCTAGATGAGGTTTAGAAGAACTGGTTGAAAAGATCCAGAGAGAGGAAGGAGAAAACTGCAGAGAGAAAAAAAGAGTGAAGGGTGAGGAAGCTTGATAAAAAGATGTATCCAAATAAACCTGGGGAGGAGAGAATGTTACCCCATTTTTATAGATTGCCTTGTCCTGTGTTGGAGAGCATCCCTGACTGAGGCCACGTTCCCATTCCCTTTCCTAGGAGATGTTGCAGCCGAGAATAAGTCCTGCAAATGATCAGCGGTGGATGATTAAAATGGTTAATGTATATCCCCTCCCTTTTTATCACGGTCCAGAGACTCTTTTAGTTTGGCATATTTATCTATCATTCTTCCACTCAAAATGTGCTTGAGATGATATACGATCCAAGTAAAATCAGTAAAGACTCCAATGTGACCATAATGACAAAAAGAATAAAAAGATCTTTTTTTAAAAAATTGCACTGCAATAAAACGGGATGGCAGGATGAAAATCCGACAGCCAGGGTTCTTCATTAAAAGCTCAACAGAAATACACACACACACACACACACAAACACACACAAATGTATACAGTGGCTCAGTGGTTACGACCTCTGAGCTTGTCAATCAGAACGTCAGCAGTTCAGAGGTTCGAATCCCTAGTGCCACATAATGGAGTGAGCTCCCGTTACTTGTCCCAGCTTCTGCCAACCTAGCAGGTCGAAAGCACGTAAAAAAATGCAAGTAGAAAAATAGGAACCACCTTTGGTGGGAAGGTAACAGTGTTCCATGCACCTTCAGCAATTAGTCATGCCGGTCACATGACCATGGAGACATCTTCAGACAGTGCTGGCTCTTCAGCTTTGAAACAGATATGAGCACTGCCCCCTAGAGTCAGGAACGAGAGGAACCTTTAACTTTACATTATACTGTATATATTATCCTGGTCTGCCCCTTGAAGGGTATTTGAGGAGGCATTTATTGTCTTAGATTCCTTTACTTTTGCGAATAATACATCTTTTATCTCTTTTTTACAGCTTTTATCATCGATGCTGTCCTTCGTTTTTAAAATTTACTGAAAATGGAATTTTCTTCCCTTCTAAACAAATGTTAGTGAACTCAGATTTGTTTTGTTTTGTTCTGTATGTCCTCTCAGGGGAGGGTGGGGGGTCTGGTTGTTTTGGGGATTGTGTAGGAAAAAATCTGTGTTTTATCTGAGAACTCTGATCTATCCGCACATCTTCAAGCACCGAGTGAATCAAGCAATTTTGCAAAGTAGCTAAAAGATAGTTCTGCTGATCCAAGCTAAAATACTAATGACCCTGTTTGAGCTCAGGGATTCATTTGGTGGGAATTTTTTTTTTGGGGGGGGGAAGTGGGCTGCGTTATCTTACTGAATGAAATGCAGTGCATTTGTCCGGCTGGGGTCATTTTGTAAAGAGGGCTATATTGTAGTCCACCTGTATGAATTCTTGGCTTCTGCCCAGAGAACTAGATCTCCACTGAACTATGAAGTCTATGAGATGGTCTTATTTCCCTTGACCTTGAAGGTTTACATCAGTGGTCCCCCGATCTTTGGGGCACCAGGAAGCAGTTCCACGGGGAAAGGTTTTTCCATGGACTGGAGGGGAAGGGGTTTTTTATGCTGCCTGCATCCTATGGATGGGCTTTGCTTGTTTGCAAAGATGTGACATCCTTAGTGCCTGTTGTGGCCAGCCAGTGGCCAGCAGAGCTGGCGGCAGACTCGGACAGTGAGGAGGTTGGGGAGGAATATGGGCCAATCCTGGAGTCTGGGGAAGTCTCTGATGAGGGCTCTTCGGCGGAGGCAGAGAGGGTGCAGGGCCATCTGACAGTTACCTATGGAACTAGAATTCACCATTTCCTGGTGATTAGCCCCAAATCATCCAGCCACATTTCATGTTTAAGGCTGGATTAGAACTCACCATATCTTGACTTCTAGTCTGGCGCCTTCATCGCTAGATAAAACTGGCCTTCCTTTTTACTTTCTATGCTTTAGTGTTTACTTTTGGGCATTTGAATATTTAATTCCCTGCCATCTGAGACACAATGTCGGTTAGTGTATTATGGCTAAGAGATATGCACATCGAAAAAGGTCACCCGGGACCAATTCAGGGAAGGAAAACAACTCAATTGCTGAGTTTTTAAGCCATTTTTTTTAAAAAAAAACATATCCTTTAAAATCTCTTGCGTTTGTCTTAGCCGATTAAGGTCTTACTCCAACTCATCCAGCATATTCCCTTGTCTCCATTTATATTAGCTCTGGAAATTGTGCTCTGGATTCCTTTCCTGCTTGATTTGAGAATCTAGGCCTCTTCCTCAATTTTTGCTTCCTCGGTTTGGCAAGAACAACCATTCTGATCAGAGCAGGGGTGGGTTTCAACCGGTTCGCGGCGGTCCCTGCAAACCGGTTGGTCAGCGAACTCGGAAGTAAGTAACTTCCGGGAACGGCGAAGGGCGCGCCCACCCGCCCACGGTCCTTACCCGGTTTTGACGAGTTCTGCACTTCTTCGCATGCGCAGGACGCATACAGTGCCTGTGCGATCCTCCAAGAGCAGCTGGAGCGTCGCGCAGATGCTAGTACGCATGTGTGCACCACGCACGTGCACGAGGACGCCGCCGGCCCCATTCCAACCGAACCGGTTGGAACGGGGCGAGAAACCCACCCCTGGATCAGAGGTGGTATTCAGCCGGTTCGGACTGGTTCGCCTGGTCCCACACACCTGCCCCAGTTCTGTGCCATCCCACTTAGGAACTTCTTTTAGCCAAAGCGCATGCATGGAAAGCTGAGCACAAAAGCTGTTCCTCTGTCTTTTTCCCCCCAAAATACTTGCTCCTTTCTCTACTGTCTTGTCTAGTTTGAAGCTTCTTAGATATATGTAAGAGATGGAATATTTAAACAAGTAGACCATGAGATGGATGAGGTCCTACCTTAGACTCTCATCTCCTACTAGCCTAAGCTTACACCAAAGCTGGCCTCTAGGGCAAAGTATGTCGCTTCAAAGAATAATGATAACTGCATGCACATAGTGTGCATTAGATTCAGTGTTGTGGCCTGTCGGCTGCCAGCTAACCCCTGGGCAAGCTGCAGATCCTTTGGAAGGCTCTGATGAGGAAGCAGAATCAGAAGCAGAGATTTTGTCTGACCCAGTGGTAGGTTGCAGGCAGTACACCCCAGTACTGGCGTACCGGAGCCTGCCTGGAGCACTGTTCTGGTATGATGCTCCGGAGGGCCTGCCCGCCCACCCGTGCTCCTTATCTGTCCTTTAAAGCCTTCAGCACTTCTGCGCATGTGTATGGCACATACATCACCTGCAAGACGCTCCGCCGAGCAGCTGGAGCGTCATGGAGGCTTGTGGAGGCGTCGCTGGCAAGTACAACACATGCACACTCACCACACATGTCCATGTGCTCAACTCCAGGCCCATTCCAACCCTACCAGTTGGAATAGGATCTGGAACCCACCACTGGTCTGACCCCAGGTGGAGAAGTAGCTGTCTTCGAGGCCAGAACTGAGTGAAGAGGAGGAACAGGTGGGGCATATCCCAGATGTCCATATGTGTAGAGAGGAGAGGAGGGGAGAGGAAAGGAGAAAAGAGGAGAGGAGAGGAAGGCAATAAGCTGGCTCTCAGGGACAAGAAGTTGTAGACGCTAGCCAGCCACCTCCCTGGCTGGGAAATAAATAGGGATTTGGGAGTGGCCTGTTGTCACAGACAACCATTCGTTTTCCAGTGTACAAAATCAAGTCGGATTCCTTTGCCAGAACCAGGTTTGTTAGGATTAATTGCTCTGGATTTGAGGTGCCAACGGAGTCTCCCTGCAGGGAAATAATAAGTTGTGAATTCACCTCAGCCAGTGTGAATAGGGACTGTTTCCGCTTGGCTTAAATTGAAGGATTTTTCTTTTGATCTTGAGTTCTTATGTGAACCAAGACTGTTCATGCCCTCTTTCAGAAGGGGAATTTGTGACTAATTATTGTTGGTTTGGTCCATCCAATGTGAATAAAGACTGTTTTAAAGGGGAGGTTGCTTTACTCGTGAATAAATGGTTCCTCGTCACTTGTGAAGGCTGGGTCAGAACAGTCAATTACAAAGGTAGTGAATGAGCTCCAGGGATGGGCTGCTGGAGGTTCATGGGGGTTTAGTAGAACCTCTAGCTAAGGTTCTGTTCAGTTTGGAGAACCCCCAAATCCCACTCCTGGCTGGCCCCACCCTGCCCCTCCCACGAGTCCCCACACGGCGCATTTTGGATATAGGTAAGTGCAGGGTATGCATAGAGGCTCAGAGAGGATGAAAAATGGGCCTACTGGAAGTTCAAGTAGACCAGAAATGAGCCCATTTCCAGACTCCAGAGGGCCATTTTTGCCCTCCCAGAGACTTGAGGTAAGCCTCTGGAACCCAAGGAGGGCAAAAACACCCCCTCCCGCTGTGGTGAAAAGGCCGACTAGGCCATGCCCACCTGGCCACACCCACCCAGCAACTTGGTAGAGAACCCCTTACTAATTTTTTTGAAGCCCACCCCGATGAGCTCTCCTGGTATGCCAGATTTTGTGGTTCTGTGGGTCTTATTTTCTTTTGACCCCTGAAATAAGCACTAGGCCTTATTTTCAGGGAGGTCTCATTATTTTTGAGGTGCAGGAGGCGGCGAGTGTGGTCACCTCATGGCTGCTGCTGTGTTGCAATATTTTCAGGGAGGGTTCGTTTTAGTGCATGCACTCAAAAGCCCGATTGGGCTTATTCTCTGGGGAGGTCTTATTTTCGGGAAAACTGGGTACTATTGTGCTAATAATTTCCTGTGTTCTTGGAACCCAGGCAGGGATGTATGCTTCGATATGTTACTTTTAAAGCCCTACATGGTATTGAACCTGGCTACCTGAGAGACCACCTCCTGCCATTTACCTCCCAACGACCAATAAGATCACACAGGCTGGGCCTCCTCCGGGTGCCGTTGACTGGACAATGCCGGCTGGCGGCCCCCCGAGGGAGGGCCTTCTCGGTAGCTGCGCTGGCCTTATGGAATGAGCTACCCGCGGAGATCCGGACCCTTACCACTCTCCCAGCCTTCTGTAAAGCGATCAAGACCTGGCTGTTCCGGCAGGACTGGGGCTGTTGATTAAAATCCAGCCCCACGTGATTGAATGGATGATTTTATTTTAAATAATTGTACTTTTAATATTCTATGTTTTTGCTTTTGTTGTGAGCCGCCCAGAGTCCCTAGGGAGTGGGCAGCATGCAAATCTTATTAAAGTTGCAAAGTAAAGTTGCAAAGATATATGATCCAAGCCAAGAAAATGCAATTAATTCAGTAAAACGGCTGCGGTGTCTTACGTGACCACAGATACGTTCTCTCATCCGAGCATGTTGCTAACTCCCCGCTGGACTCATATCTCTCTCAAGTGCATGTAATGGCAGAAGGTACCATGAAGAGCTTTGTGAGGAATCTGGAGAGACGTCTTCAGATCCTCCTTTTCTTTGCCACACTCCATAATTGATTGTTCTCAGAATGTTATGTTTTAATGAAACTAGAAAGCTATAGCAACTTACAATTAAATGAAATCATGGATATCCTCAGGGAGGAGGCATAAAATGCTGAAAAATAGCAGGAGCATTCTTGTCACTTATGCACAGTGCAGGTGAAACTCGAAAAATTAGAATATCCTGCAAAAGTTCATTTATTTCAGTAATGCAACTTAAAAGGTGAAACTGATATATGGGATAGACTCATTACATGCAAAGCAAGATAGTTCAAGCTGTGATTTGTCATATTTGGGATGATTATGGCTTACAGCTCATGAAAACCCCAAATCCACAATCTCAGAAAATTAGAATATTGTGAAAAGGTGTAATATTCTAGGCTCAAAGTCTAGAAACTCTAATCAGCTAATTAAGCCATAACACCTGCAAAAGGTTCCTTGAGCCTTTAAATGGTCTCTCAGTCTGGTTCAGTAGGAATCACAATCATGGGAAAGACTGCTGGCCTGACAGTTGTGCAGAAAACTATCACTGACACCCTCCATAAGGAGGGAAAACCTCAAAAGGTAATTTCAAAAGAAGTTGGATGTTCGTGTTTGGGGATGTGGGTCAGAACAACAATAGGCTGAGACTCTAAACCGCTTAGAGAGAGCAGTAAAGCATTATCAAGCGGTATATAAGTCTAAGTGCTATTGCTATTCTTCTGGTGAAAAATGCCACTGAATAAACCTGAAATCCTCTGCATGAGCCATTCCTTGAATTACAAACCATCACTTTTGGGTTAAAATTGATTGGGTTAAAAAAAATCCCATTAATATTTTACAAAAAAGAAAGAATGCTTTAACACCTACTCCAACCGCATGTGTAAAAGACTTTCTTAATCTTTATTACATTCCCGGAAGTTGACAATAGTGTTGCATTTTGAAACCATTTACATTTTTTTCTTCCCCCCCCCCCTTTTAACAATCACAAAAATATATTTTTTAGAATTAGACACGAAATTAAGTTCATTGAGAAAGCTGATTCTTTCTCTGTATTCAATGAATCAGTGGTGCTTCTGGACTAATGTTAATGAGCATTAATTTTGCAATTATAGTATAAACATCTATCATTCAGCAACATACAGTTGTGACATTCAAATCAAAGGCTGTTTTGGCTTAATGGCATTATTGATTCTTTTTTTTTAAGTAATGTTACACAGGAATAGCTGAAGGGAAAAGTCAACATTTACCCCACTGATAACTGATGTATCAGAATGAATCATATTTTTTAGGGGGGGAAAGTCTCTAGAATAGAATAGAATTCTTTATTGGCCAAGTGTGATTGGACACACAAGGAATTTGTCTTTAGTGAAAATGCTCTCAGTATACATAAAAAGACAAGATGCATTCATCAAGAATCATAAGTTCAACACTTAATATCCCCAAAAATAGAAACCCAATGTACCTCTTCGACCCTCCATACACCCTTTCTTTTGCCCCGCTCCAACTTTCCTTCTTCCCTCCATCATTCCCCTCTACCCTACTTCCCCTCCCCCGCTACCACTCCTCTCTCCCGATACACTCCCTCCCTCCCTTCTCCCCCTCCCCCCAGTCCTCTCTCCCACCCTCGCTACCCCTCTTTCTTCTATCCCTCTACTCATAAGTTCAACACTTAATGATAGCCGTAGGGTACAGATAAGCAATCAGAAAACAATCAATATAAATCAAGGTAGGTGCCAGGTATTTACAACTCAAAATTGAGGAGAACATTAGCCTCATCAATTAAAAGTAATCATATCCAGCTCAACTTCAGACTTAAAAAAAAAATGGAATTGTGATCCAGCGAGACGTTAATTTTTAGGACAACTCTGCTTTTCGCATCGGTACAAAAACAATGTGCCACATTCTTTTAGTTTAATCTTGGTTTTTTTCCCCCTCGCTTTGTCTTCCTTTTCAGTTCAGCTGCAGCAGGCTATATATGCCAGGTCTTGTTAAAAATCATTGCTACTTTATGGGGACCTAAAGGGAGAAGAAGAAGGCAAGGGTGTCAAACTTGATTTCATTGAGGGTCACATCAGGGTTGTGTTTGACCTCGGGGTGGGTGTGGCCAGCTTGACGTCACTCATTTTGAGGGGACCTGTGGTGGCCTGAGCGCTCTTCCAGCGAAAAAGGGCTCCTGAGCTCCGTTTTCAGCTGCAACGGCTTCCTACAATCCCCTGCCAGCAAAAACAGAGCTCAGGAGGGCCACACGCGGCCCTCGTGAGCTCCATTTTTGGCTGTGACGGCCTCCTGAAACTCTTTGCCAGGGATAACAGAGCTAGGGAAGGTTCCTCGCAGCCCCTCCCCCCCGAGCTCCATTTTTGCTGTGGGCTGATGTCTTGCTGCTTCCAGGGTGGTCTCGTGGGCGAGATCCAGTGGTGGGTTTCAAAAATTTTTAGAACCTCTTCTGTAGGTGTGGCCTGCTTTGTGGGAGTGGCTTGCTGGCCATGTGACTGAGTGGGCGTGGCCAACCGGTTCTAAATGGCACTGGAGATTTGTGGAACCTCTTCTATAGAAGAGGTTAGAACTGGGAGGAACCACCCCTGGCGAGATCTAAGTACCCCATTGGCCAGATCTGGCCCCGGCACCTTGAGTTTCACACCCCTGGAATAGTGGGGGGAAAACCAACCATAATTGTATTCCCTAAAGTCTCTTTCTCAGATAAACTCTCCATAAGCTCCATTAACATCAAAGCCATTTTCCTTTCCCAAGTGCAGAAAGTTTTTTTTTTTTTTTTGCAATGCATATTTCCAGATTTTCCTTTTTTTTTTAAAGGTGTTTTATTTAGAAGCAGAATACAGGTTAGCTGGTTTAGGTTCTGTCATCTTTCTGAGACTTGATAACACATACCCTAAAAGTAGTAATCAAAAGGGTGGGGTTGGATAGAGGAAATGAGATGTGAAAAAGAGAAATCAAAACATTCTCGCAGAAACAAGACTAGGATGGAGAAACAGAAGTGCCACTTTTCTAATTTCAGCATCCCCTTCTACCCTTTTCAAAGAATGTTATATCAGACGGTCCTGATAGAATCAACAGCTAAAGATTAAGCAGAGCTGCAATGCTTGTCATTTCAATGGTGCTGAAATCTATCAATTCCCCTTTAATTCTCTACAATTAGAGGTGGGTTCCTACCAGTTCGCACCTATTCGGTAGAACCGGTTCGTCAAATCTACAGAACCAGTTAGAAGAGGTTCCACCAGTGGACCCGGAAAGCAGGCCACACCTACAGAAGAGGCTCCAAACTTTTTTGAAATCCACCACTGCCACATACGCACACACACACACACATACAGAGAATCAACAGACTGACACAGAGAGAGAGAGAGAAAGAGAAAGAAAGGAAGAAATAAATAAAGAAAAAAGAAAAAAGAAAGAAAAAGAGTGAGAGAGAGATGAAAGAAAAAAAGAAAAAAGGGACAGAGACAAAAGGAAGGAAAGAGAGGGAGGGAGAGAGAGAGAGAGAGAGAGAGAGAGAGAAAGAAAGAAAGAAAGAAAGAAAGAAAGAAAGAAAGAAAGAAAGAAAACAAACACATGGCCAGCAAGCCACTCCCACCAGCTCACATGGCTGGCAAGCCACTCCCACAAAGGAGACCACACCCACAGAGTAGGTTCCAAAAAATTTTGAAACCCACCACTGTCTACAATATATATATATATATATATATATATATATATATATATATATATATATATATATATATATATATATATATATATATATATATATATATATGTCTTAGGAATTTCTTTTCTTAGCAACCTTCTGCAGGGAAGAAAAAAAAATATAAAGCCAATTCTAAAAGGGACTGTCAAACCTTACAAGGAATAATTACCCAGGAAAAGAAAGGTATTTCTGAGTATTTTCTCTGACTTCCCTTCCTCTCAAGCATTTGAATCTTAGACATATAAGCCCATAGTCTGGGTGTTCAGATTTCATTCCTGTTTTCCAGGGCTCAAAAAACTGATTACATTGCAGCTAAGTGGCCTAATTTCAGTTGAAATGCTGACAAAAAAAGAGAAATAAATTAAAATCAGTGCATCAAGTTCTTACTTGGTTCGGGCAACTGTTTGGTTTGGTTAAACAAAAACAAACAGTTCTAAGTTGTATAAACAGAGGGATAGAATCAAGATCACTTTATAATGCCTTGGTAAGGCCACACTTGGAATACTGCATTCAGTTTTGGTCACCATGAAGTAGAAAAGATGCGGAGACTCTAGAAAGAGTGCAGAGAAGAGCAACAAAGATAATTAGGGAACTGGAGGCCAAAACATATGAAGAACAGTTGCAGGAACTGGGTATGTTTAGTTGAATGAAAAGAAGGACTAGGGGGAGACATGATAGCGGTGTTCCAATATCTCAGGGCTGCCAAAAAGAAGAGGGAGTCAAACTATTCTCCAAAGCACCTGAGTGTAGGACAAGAAACAATGGGTGGAAACTAATCAAGGAAAGAAGCAACTTAGAACAAAGGAGAAATTTCCTGACAGTTTGAACAATTAATCAGTAGAACAACTTGCCTCCAGAAGTTGTGAATTCTCCAACACTGGACATTTTTAAGAAGACATTGGATAACCATTTTTCTGAAGTAGTGTAGGGTTTCCTGCCTAAGCAGGGGGGTTGGACTAGAAGACCTCCAAGGTCCTTTCCAATTCTGTTATTATATTCCAAGGGCCAGCAAACTTAAACACTCAAAGAGCCACAAAGGTCCTAACCGGAAGCCCCCCCCCCATTCAATTCTGGAGCCGACTGGAAGTCCGGTTCCCCCATCATAGTCTCCTCCTACTGCAGCATCCTTTTTCCTCTACCTCTCCTAACTGAAAGCCGTAGCAATTGTGGAGCCGACCAGTGATAGGGAGCCACAGTCCAGGGATGAAAGAGCCACATGCGGCTCCAGAGCCACGGGTTGCTGACCCCTGTTCTATTCTATTCTATTCAAAGGAAGACCTTGCCTAATTTTTCCCTTTGTAAAATTGTGCAGGGGCTGATTTATTGATTTACATCCTGTTCAGCCCTCAAGCTTGGATCAGGGAGATACAGTATGTTCCTTCAGGATGCAATCGTTTCTCCTTTCATGGACTGGAAAACTCCAACATCTGCAAAGACTTGTTGAGAAGTTTATTTCTCTGGTATGATAAGCTGAGCCTTTATGGAATAATAGAGTCAGATCTGTACTTAATTCAGATGAATTACTTTTTCTCCGCAGACTTCAGAAGAACCCGAAAGTAGAAGCTGGCGGATAAGAGTTGGGACTAACTAAAGCTTCTTCAGCACGCTTCCCCAATGCAATTTTATGCAGGATCATCTCTGCTCAATGAAGCTATTACAAATTTGGCTGCAGGCAAGGAAGTAGAATAACAGGACTGCCATGTATGGCAAATCAGGGCGATCCAAAAATATTCTTGGAATCAGTGTTTGACTTGTGATGTGCAACTTTATAGAAACTGTGACGATGGGCTTATGTGTTTCTAATGGTGAAAGGTAACGTAGAAGGTTATGGCTATCTTCATCTTCATTATACTCAATGCCAGAAGAAATCAACTCCTAATAACCTCACATACAGCTTACCCATCAATTTTGTTGTTGTTGTTGTGAAGTTGTGTCTGACCCAGACGGGATATTCAACTGGTTTAAACCAGTTCCCTCGAACTGATGGTGGAAATCGTAGGTGGGCCTGCCCACCAGCCCCGGGTCTATGCTCTCCTATTTAGGAATGTTTTTGAGGCTGTCGCAAATTGGTGGTAACAAAATATGAAATCCACCACTGATTGTGACCCCATGGACAACATTCCTCCAGACCTTCTTGTCCTCTACCAAACCTGGAATCCATTTAAGCTCATGCTTACTCCATCCAGCCATCTCATTCTCTGTTGTCCCCTTCTTCTTTCACCCTCCATCTTTCCCAGCATGAGGCTCTTCTCCAGTGAGTCCTTCCTTCTCATTAGATGACCAAAGTATTTGAGTTTCATCTTCAAGAATTGGCCTTCTAAAGAGCAGTCAGGGTTGATCTCTTCTAGAACTGACCGGTTGGGTCCCCTTGCAGTCCAAAGGACTCACAGGTGTCTTCTCCAGCACCAGAGTTCAAAGGCCTCCATTCTTTGGTGCTCAGCCTTTCTTATGGTCCAACCTTCACAGCCATACATTGAAATTGGGAAAACTGGCCTTGACTATACGCACTTTTGTTGGCAAGGTGATGTCTCTGTTTTTTAGTACGCTGTCTAGATTTGCCATAGCTTTCTTCCCCAGGAGCAAACGTCTTTTAATTTCTTGGCTGCAGTCCCCATCTGAGGTGATCTTGGAGCCCAGGAAAATAACATCTGTCACTACCTCCATTTCTTCCCTATCTATTTGCCAGGAATTGAGAGGCCTGGATGCCATGATCTTAGTTTTTTTAATGTTGAGTTTGAAGCCAACTTTTGCAACTCTCCTTCTTCACTCGCATCCCGAGGCTCTTTAGTTGTTCTTCACTTTCTTCCATTAGAGTGGCAGCAACCTCTCAATGGTCAGATCCTAAAAAATAAGAACAAGGGGAAATGAGGGAAGGTTTCCCTCTCAGAAATAGCACATCAGTCAATGTGTCTATCTGGTTTTCGGGATTTAATCTCTTCCAAAATGAAAGATCAACCCAGCCATGTCAGTCTGGAAGAAAGTTTAAGACTTGCATAAACCTCAATAAATGAAGAGCAAAGAGTTATTTAGTTCACATTGGGGCATGTTTCAAAGCATACATTCCAAATGTCTTCCAGCACTCATTCCTTTTAAATGCCTCACTTCAATAATAGGACTTCATACAGTCAAAGCCTTCACGCAAATTACCTCTGTTCCAGTAGTGGGTTTCAAAAATTGTTCGAACCTACTCTGTGGGTGTGGCCTCCTTTGTAGGAAAGGCTTGCTGCCCATGTGACCGGATGGGAGTGGCTTGCTGCCCATGTGACCGTATATGAAGATGCCGACGACACTTGTCAGAACCACCTTAAATTACCTCACACCCAGCACTGGCATGCATAAGAATAGGATGTAAACTTGTTTTTTAAAAGGCATCTTTGGTTTGCGTTAAAACAACTTCAACACACACAATGTTCTGATTGCACCACAAACGCAGTAGTCATCCTTACCTTTCACAGAGGCACTGAGTTTTATAAATATGAGCATGATAGATAGTGTAGAATAATCATATCCAAGGACCAGTGGTGGATTTCAAAAAAGTTTGGAACCTCTTCTGTAGGTGTGGCCTGCTTTCTGGGTCCACTGGTGGAACCTCTTCTAACCGGTTCAGTAGAAGAAGACAATCTGGATTTTTAATGATCAAGAGCGCCTTCTGTCTAAGGGGAAGAAAAAAGTTAGATGAGAGAAACACACTAAGTTCAGTTCACAATAAAATGAAAGCAAAGAAGGCTGACTATTACAGACAAGGATGCATTAAGCACGAGGGTCAAGAGACTAAGAATTAAAATTGACTTTTAGATGACAGCAGCTGCCATGTTCCAACCATCGCGAATCCACTTTTGATCCACTTGTTTCCAGATCTAGTCATACAATAGGGTGCTAACAGCTTGGGCATATTTATGCAGAATTTTCAAAGAACTATAAAACAATCAGTGCTTTCTCTTTCTGGCCAACAGCTGAGCATAGAAAATAGACAGCTGGGAAACTCATCTTTTCCTTTCAGGTTTATGCTGAGACAAATGTTCCTTCTCCTTCCCAGCGCACAAAAAAAAAGCACAAATTGCTAGTGCACTTGTAATTCCATGTTTGATCTCCTTTATTTAATCATGCCAGCACATGCCTGCGAGAGGATCCCAGGAGATGCTTGGCAGAGTGAGCCAAGAAGTCTCTTTGATGAGAATTTACACCAACCGTTCAAGGTAAAGCAAATATGATTAAGGGTCTGGAGACTAAAACATATGATGAATGGTTGTAAGAACTGGGTAGGTCTAATATAACAAAGAGAAGGACTAGAGATGACATGATAGCAATCTCCCAATATATAAGGGGCTGTCATGGAGGAGAGGTGGTCTATCTATTCTCCAAAGCACCTAAGGGTAGAACAAGAAGTAACTGATGGAAACTAATCAAGGAGAGAACCAGGGGTGGGATTCAGCTGGTTTGAACTGGTTCGGTCGAACAGGTAGCTCCGACGATCAGCTGAGAGCAAACCAGCTCACTCCAACAATCAGATCAGCCCACCTGCTCGCACGCTTTACTTACCTATATCCTCTCAGCTGATTAGCGCGGCAGTGAGGATTGCTGCACCTCAGCTATGTTACTCCCCAAGAAGTAACATGGAAGGTATGTTTTAGTAAAACTGTGCATGCACGCAGAGCACGCAATCACCGAACCAGTTGTTTAACTGGCAGGATCCCACCACTGGAGAGAACCATCGTAGAACTAAGGAGAATTTTTTGGATCGTGAGTACACTTAGTGAGTGGAATAATTTGCCTCCAGAAGTCTGGGTGCTCCAGCACTAGAGGTTTTTAAAAAGAGATTGGACAACCACTTGCCTGGAATAGTATAGGGTCTCCTGCCTGATCAGGAGGTTGGACAGGAAGACCTTCAAGGTCTCTTCCAACTCTGTTATTCTAATTCTTTGTTACTTCTGAAGCAGCATTTGCAAACTTGAAATATCATTTCCCCTTCAATGGCTATAACGTTATGGACTAGACTACTGTAATGCGCTCTACATGGGGCTGCCCCTGAAAAGCATTTGGAGACTACAATTAGTCCAGAACGCAGCCACGCGAGCGATATTGGGTGTACCAAGATACACCCATGTTACACCTATTCTCCGCGAGCTGCACTGGCTTCCTATTGGTCTCCAATCGCAATTCAAGGTGCTGGTCATTACCTTTAAAGCCCTACATGGCTTAGGATCAGGATACCTGCGAGACCGCCTACTACCGCATACCTCCCAACGGCCAGTAAGATCGCACAGAGTGGGCCTCCTTCAGGTGCCGTCAGCCAGGCAGTGTCAGCTGGCGGCTCCCTGGAGGAGGACCTTCTCTGTGGCCGCTCCGACCCTATGGAATGAACTACCCCTAGAGATCCGGACCTTGCCCACTCTCATGGCCTTCCAAAAAGCTGTTAAAACCTGGTTATTCCAGCAGGCCTGGGGCTGTTGACCTCATTACTGAGGTCCAGCCCCGATCAGATTGGGTGCATGGTGATGTTTTAAATTGTTTTCTTAAATTGTTTTAAATTGTTTTCTTTTATTTTTTTTACTAATTACTTCTTTTCGTTCTGTAAGCCTCCCGGAGTCCTCCGAGATTGGGCGGCCTATAAATCCATTTAATAATAATAATAATAATAATAATAATAATAATAATAACTCCGCTGTTGCCGGTCCCAAGCCCGGATGAGAAAGGAGGAAGGTTGGGGTCAGGTTGGCATCTGGTCCCGTAAAAAAAACCTGCCAACCCATACAATATGGTGAAAAAAACAAATAAGAATTCCATACCACATCGGTCGTCGCGCGGGTTAACAAGGGCCGCGGTGGATGTTGGGGTCCCTGGACATCCGTCGACAAGTGGGCTACAAGTGGACCAGCCAACAAAACGACAAAAATATAGTGCAGATGAAAACCGTGCCATAATGGCCTGTTACTACAACTCAGAGCCAGAAAAAAGAGGCTATTTAAAGAGAATGTATGAATTATGGAAACAACAATATCCACATTCAAATGTTAGTGAACAACGACTAGCAGATCAAAGGCGATTTATTATACGGAATAAAGTGTTTAGTGAAGTTGAACATGAGGAAATTCAGGCAAATTGCAAAACCCCAAAAACAATATCACAAGCGGAAATAACTGATATTCAAGACACAACTAAAGACATTATAGTAGAACTCCCAGAAGAAGCTCTCGGGGAGGAAATAACATCACCACCACTAGAACCAGTTATCACTGAACCAACTGATGAACTAACTCAAAAACAAAAAGAATTGAAGGATAAGATCATGGAGCATTTTCTGCTTAATGAGGAAAGGCAACGTTTACCATCACTAAAAACTGTGCCTAAGAAAATTTTGGCCCCTATCATGAAAATGGTTAATGCAGTGTTTTCAACAATTGAATCGGGATCCATCTTGGAAACAAACCAGTTAATGTACAGCGCAGCTGTAATAGTCACTAATGAACTAGGCATTAAAATTAAAGTACCTAGTCACACAACAGAAAAAGCATCAAAGCCAAAGTGGAAAATCCGTTTAGAACAAAAAATCAAAAAATTAAGGGCAGATGCTAGTAACTTAAAGAACATGCATGAGCAACGGCTTAAAAACAACAAAATCATAGATCGGCTAATCAGGAGATATAGATTGGATACAAGAAACATCAATGAAGCTGTAGAGATTGTAAAACAGCAGATAACAGCAACAGCTAGAAAAATTGAAAGATATGAGGCACGAATCATCCAATATAAACAAAATCAGCAATTTCGATCAGACCAACGGCGTTTTTACCAAAGTCTTAATGTAAATGGTGACACCAAAAGTGAAAAACCAGAAAAACAGGCCACAGTTGAATTCTGGAAAGAATTGTGGGAAAATGCAAAGGACTACAACAAGGAAGCAAAGTGGATACATGACTTTGAGAAAAGCATTGGCAACAAACAAATGCAAGTATTAGAAATAACAACTGAGATGGTCAAAAATCGAGTTAAAAAGGTAAAGAATTGGACATCACCTGGAAAGGACCAATTACATGGTTTCTGGCTCAAATATCTGACCAGTTTACATGCAATATTGGCCAGGCAACTGAATGAAATTTTACAAAAGGGCCAAATTGATGAATGGTTGACAACTGGAAAAACATACTTGATTCAGAAAGATGCAACTAAGGGAACAACACCTGAAAACTACAGACCAATAACATGCTTGCCAACAACCTTCAAATTACTCACAGGCATTATTGCAGATAACATGATGGATTATTTGGAAACAAACAACATCTTGCCAGTAGAGCAAAAAGGCAACAAAAGAAGGAGCAGGGGCACAAAAGATCAGCTTCTAATTGATAAAATGATATTAGAAAATTGTAAGAACAGAAAAACAAACTTGAATATGGTCTGGATTGATTACAAAAAGGCATTTGACTCACTGCCACATAGTTGGATCATAAATGCTTAGAAACAACTGGCATTAGCAAAAATATTACATCCTTTACTGAAAAGGCGATGAAACAATGGAGAACTGAGTTGGCAGTAGGGAATGAGATCTACGGAATGGTTAATATCAAGCGAGGAATTTTCCAGGGTGATTCACTTTCACCTCTTCTCTTCATCATCGCAATGATCCCACTATCAGTAATCTTAAAAAAAATGAAATTAGGCTACCAAACAGCCAAAGAAGCTGAAAAAATTTCACATTTACTATATATGGATGATTTGAAACTCTATGGAAAGTCAGAAATAGAAATCCAATCATTGACAAACACAGTCCGAGTATTCAGCACCGATATTTCAATGCAGTTTGGCATGGAAAAATGCGCCACTGTATCCATAAAAAGGGGCAAAATCACTGCATGTGAGGGAATTGAAATGCCCAATGGCCAATTAATTAAATGCAAAGAAAATGAAGCCTACAAATACTTAGGCATTCTGCAGTTGGATAACATCAAGCATGGAGAAGTAAAAACTATTGTCAGGCAAGAGTACTGACAGAGTTAGGAAAATTTTAAAATCTAAATTGAATGGTGGAAATACAATCAAAGCCATAAATACCTGGGCAATACCAGTTATAAGATACACAGCTGGTATAGTTAACTGGACACAAGCTGATTTGGACCTTTTGGACCGAAAAACCAGGAAACTAATGACAATGCACTACAGTTTACATCCACGTGGTGATACTGATAGACTATATCTGCCCCGAAAATCAGGTGGCAGAGGATTATTACAAGTGAAGCAAACAGTTGAAGAAGAAAAACATGGACTGGCTGATTATTTAAAAGAAAATCAAGAACATCTATTAATCGAAGTAAAGAACAAAAATCTACTGAAGGCCCAACAGACGAAACAAGAATACAGAAAAGATGTGATAAAATCAAGAATGGAGAGTTGGCAGAACAAAGCACTGCATGGCCAATTTCTGGAAAAAATAAAAGATAAAGTGGACAGTGAACAAACTTGGTTATGGTTAACAACAGGTACATTAAAGAAAGAAACAGAGTCACTAATCCTGGCTGCGCAAGAACAAGCTATCCGCACAAATGCCATTAAGGCCAAAATAGAAAAATCCTCTGATGATGCCAAATGCAGACTTTGCAAAGAAGCTGATGAAACTGTTGATCACATACTCAACTGCTGTAAAAAAATCGCGCAGACTGATTATAAATTGCGGCACAATTCAGTAGCACAAATGATCCATTGGAATTTGTGCAAAAATTATAATATCAAAACAGCAAAAAACTGGTGGGAACATCAGCCTGAAAAAGTCACCGAAAATCAGATGGTCAAGATCTTGTGGGATTTCCGTATACAAACTGACAAAATACTGGCGCATAATACACCAGACATCACACTGGTTGAGAAAAATAAGGTCACAATCATAGACATCGCAATACCAGGTGATAGCAGGGTCGCCGAGAAGGAACATGAAAAAATCGCAAGATACCAGGACTTAAAAATCGAAATTCAACGACTATGGCACAAACCAGCAGTGGTAATTCCAGTGGTAATTGGCACACTGGGTGTTATTCCAAAAGCACTGGAATTACATTTAAAACAGTTAAAAATTGACAAAATCACCATCAGTCAAATGCAAAAAGCCGCACTGCTTGGATCTGCACGCATATTACGAAAATACGTTACGACGTCCTAGGCCCCTGGGTGGGGCCCGACTAGTAACCAATGCCAAATCCGGCGAAAAAACTGGCCGCTGTGATACAATTGTATAATAATAATAATAATAATAATAATGATGATGGACACGCTTGTATCTTGAACTACCAAAACATTATCCACACACACCTATGTTGAACTTGTTAACAATTATAACTTCCTGTGACCAATAAGGATTCCCCTTATCTTTGTACCTAATGATGCTTTTATGTGGAAGATCCCTGGGAAGGAGCAGCCCGAGATGGAATTCAGCAAAAGACAAGAGTTGGAATAATTGCTTTTTTGTGTACAACTTCGTCTTTATGTAAGTAGAAGAATCTAATTACGGCAGAATGGATTGCTTGTCATCAAACCGTAGATGGAAGAACAACATTCTCAAATAGTTCCGTATTTAATTTTAAATAACAAAGCAGTACAATAAACATGTTGAAACCAATGCACACCCACCACACGTTTCATACACACAAGGCAACAGTATCTCAGTACTTAAGTAAATGAAGTGCTAAACGAAGGCTGATGAGAGATACATCAACACAACCCAGATTCAGATTTGCCAATCCAAACATCTAACCTAACAGAAGGGAAAAGGCATCCAAGCAAGTCAACGTTTAAACAGCAAGTCACAAACATGTAAGACCAGGAATGGGACTGCGTTTGCCTCATACGATGTCCTTCGGTCCATTCGAAGGCTGAGGGATGTTGAAGGCAAAAATTAGAGGATGGATTCCAGAACAGTGAACACATCAGAGAAACTGTTCAGCATGCAGGACAGGAAGCAAACACAAAAACAATACACCTGCGGATATGGATTTAGAGCAACAGGTGTCCAATCTTGGCAGCTTTCAGACTTGTGGACTTCAGCTCCCAGAATTCCCCAGACAGCATGGCTATCCGGATAGGTCTGGGAGCTGAAGTCCTCAGGTCTTAAAGTTGCCAAGGTTGGACACCTCTGGATTAGAATGTACTGTCTCTACCAGTGAGAAATTTATAACTAAATGGCATAGATTACATTGAAGTAATGAAAACAGGTTTTCTGCCACTCTCTTGTTTTTCCATGGATTTAAATCTAAACAGCCCATCTTTCTACCATCTTGATCAATTTTACACCAAACATGGGTATGAACTTGGGCTGTTTTTACATATTAGATAGTTGTATTAACCTCTAAGCCACAAGCTCTCCTTCCTTATCAACTGAGCCAGGGGAGTAATTAAACGTTTTTTTTTTCCTTTTTGTCAAAGCACCTGGGAGGGAGCATACTGCTTCCCCTTCCATTTCGCCTATCAGCCCCCACTCCAGGAGCCTTCCAGGCAGTCGCTTGCATGACAAACCATCTTGTTTTACATTTTTGCTGATAAATAAATGAAGGGAGACTAGTGAAGATCTATTTCAAGCTATTTAGCTCTCATTAGCTAGCCATACCCTTGCTGGGATTCAAACTTGGGTTGTTTTTAGATATTAGGCACTTGTATTAACCTCTAAGCCACAAGTTCTCCTCCCTTTAATAGCTGCACCAGGGGAATAATTAAGGGTTTTTTATCAGCAAAAATGTAACACAAAATGGTTTGTTGTGTAAGTGACTATGGAAGGCTCCTGGAGTGGGGCTGAAAGGCGAAAGGGAAGCAGTATGCTCCCTCCCATATTTGGACACACCAGATGCTTTGACAAAAAGAAAACACACAAACACACACACACACACAATCTCTTCTCTGATGCCAGAGCTGATCTTGTAATACACAAATAGTAATTGAGCACATGTTTTAAGTCCTAATCTCTGAATACCATTACTTTTAGAATAAAGAAATTTAAAATAAAGGGAGACCTTACTGAATACAAAGTGAAATTGTGAGCATACGGCTCAGCCTAGATATGCTCCACAAAATATAATTTACAATGGATTTTCTTTTATCACCAATTCAATAGTCTACCCTTTCATTCACCGCTGTGTCAGAGGGAGGGCAGAATTTGCAAATAACTCCCCGCCTGAAGAAGAGATGAGGGAGGATCATTGGCTTGTGCTATCAAGCTAGATAGATTTAATAATAAAATGTTTCCAGCATTTATTTCTTGGTTCGGGGCAGAATTACATTATCTTTTGCAAACAAAGAGGAAGGAGAGCAACCACCACTGGCTTAGTGTAAACTAGAAGCTTCATGGGTTCTTAGCTTGTTGAAACTGAAAGTAATCCAAAGGTGATGTCCCCTTCAGATCAACATGACTCCTAATGTCTTCATACAGCATTCTTGGCAGCAACATGAAAGAAGCAGCTTTGGAAGTCTCCCTCCAATGTTAACTGAGGCTGACCCTAGGGTCACAGGAGGTCATTTAATCTGTTTAAAGAAGAGTCATAGCAGTAAAATTTAAACTAAAGCAGAGGGAGGCATGGTGTCATGTCCCAGCATATAACTTTTATATACTATTGTTGCTCTCTAGCCCCATCTAGTGGCCAGAGTGACAAATACCATGTTTCTCCGAAAATAAGACAGGCTCTTATTTTCTTTTGACCCCCAAAATATTGATTGGGAATTATTATTGAGGGGCTTATTGTTTTGGGGTTGCCGGGTGGCTACTCTCTTGAGAGCGGGTGCCCAAAGAGCCAGGCACAGCCTCAGAGGCAAATGGCTGTGTTGCACTGTTGCAGCAGCACAACATACCAGCCATGAGGTGACCACGCTCGTGAGTAGCCACCCGGCAATTCCCCTTTCCAGCCGGGCAGAGCGCCACTCACGGACCCAATGATATCCCAAAGGCGCTAAGCCACGTGGTGCTCTGCCCTCCCCCCTCTCCCATGGCTTGACGCATTCAGGATACCCTTAGGTCAGCGCATGGCGCTATGCCTGGCTGGAAAGGGAGGTTGTGTGAGTGCCTGTTCTGTCCCCAGCTGGTGTGTTGCCGCTGCAGTGCTCCGAGAATAACCTATTCTCTGGCTTCCAAATTCCAGAGATCCGCAGCTGAGTCTTTCGGCAGCAGCTGCTCTGGGAATACGCTCAATGGTTGTGGGCTGGCTGAGGCAGAACACACTCCCAGACCGTACAACCATAGAGCGTATTCCCAGAGTAGTAATTTCTGGAAGACTCAGCATCCTACCTCCATGCTTTGGAAGCCACAGAAAAAGCCATGTGGCAGTGACGATGCCCTGGCTCTGCAGTGACAGTTAGGCAAGGGCATCATGAGGCTGGGAGGTGCACGAGCGGGGAATGGAAATGCCGCTTGCACAACCCCCCTCTCCAGCCATGCAGACCTCCATTCATTGACCTAGGGGCATTCCCTTGTAAATGTGTTTTTATTTTCCATTTTCATTTCGTACAGTCACATATATACTGTGCATAACTGGGGCCTTATAACATTAAACAATAAACACAGCCATTCCTCTTATCAGCAGTACCCCCAAAAATAAAAACCCAATGTACCTCTTCGACCCTCCATACACCCTTTCTTTCACCCCCCCTCCAACTTTCCATCTTCCCTCCATCAGTCCCCTCTACCCTACTTCCCCTCCCCCTCTACCACTCCTCTCTCCTGATACACTCCCTCCCTTCCTTCTCCCCCTCCCTCCAGTCCTCTCTCCCACCCTCTCTACCCCTCTTTCTTCTACCCCTCTACTCCTCCCTTCGGTGTATTTCTACAATCTATTAATATATTCAACTTGTCCTATTTTTACAGTGGAATTAAAGAGCAACAGTGTACAAGTGCAGTCACGTTACCTTAAAATCTAACACATACTATATATCCCCCTCCCCCCTAACACCCCACCTCCCTTCCCCCCTGACTTCCCAGAGCCCGTACACGGTATAGGTACCTAGGGGCATTCCGAAGGTGCCAAGCCATGGGAGCTGGAGGGCGGCGAACAGGTGCTCACGTGGCTTGGCGATACCCCTAGGTCAGTGAAAGGCGCTGTGCTTGGCTGGAAAGGGGGGTTGCCGGGCGGCTGCTCATGAGCGTGGTCACCTCATGACTGCTGTGTAGTGCTGCTGCGATAGCGCAACACAGCCATTCGACCCTGAGTCTGTGCCTGGCTCTATGGGAGCCTCCTCGCAAGAGAGCAACCACCCGGAAACCCCCCCCCTCTCCAGTTGGGCATAGCACTGCTCACTGACCTAGGGGTATCCCGAAGGCGCCAAGCAATGTGAGCCTCCCCCTCCCATTCTTGCGGCTGGTGCCTTCGGGATACCACTAGGTTGGAGAGTGGTGCTCTGCCTGGCTGGATGAGGGGTTTGTCCAGGGGGCTTATTTTGGGGGGAGGGCTTACATTTTTGCCCACCGTTGTATTTTCGGGAAAACACGGTACCAAGTATGTTGTTTGAAACTGACCCCCACCAATTTACCCATCAACCAGCACTCTCCAAACAAGTGCATGCTGGGAAGCCAGACTCCATTTCCTTTAGCATTTGGAGAAGGCAGAAGCACAATGAAGAATCCATCTTAATCTGTGGCTAAACATGGTCATCCAAGGACAAATCCACATCCCAAACACAGAGCATCACTGGTGAGATTTAAAATGCTTGCATTTATTAATTGTTATGTTCAGCACTAACTCAATTCTGTCTATCTTGTATTTGCTTCTCATTGTATGCATCCTTATTTTCCCTAGCTTCACCATATCCTGTTCTTCCAATAAGGCATTCAGATCTACGCACACGGTCTCTTTTATTGGAGAATAGGTGAGTTTAGCTGCATGTCAATCTGCACACAGATTAACGTGCAATGAGGACATTGCACATGGATAATGACATATTATATTGACAGCCAAAACATGATAACTGGAATCAGTACAATTTTCTGGAGCTCTACAACCCCTTGGTATTTCTGCAAGGACGTTCTTGACCAGACTTGCCACTTGCTGATTGGATAGATTTGTTTTTATAGAAATGGCTAGTTATATAGTAATGTGTAAAAGTTTAAAAAATTGAGGTCGTAATGTTATTATTTTGCACTGTGCTGAAAAAGAGTTGGAAGTCAATGCCTTTTTCTTTCTTTTCTTGTGCCTTACATTTTCTTTTCCACTTTTCTTTTTTCTTCCCCTTAATTTCCTGTATTTTTTTTTCTTCGTATTTTACACATTGATAAAACAATAAAAGTTATACATGCAGATTTGCTACTTAACTTAAGAACAGGCTTCATAGTAAAGTAAGTTAGGATTCAACCACCACCATGGTGTTACTGTGAATGAAAACCAGACTGGCAAAGAACAGGGTGGCTGAACACAGTCAAAGGTGACACCAGCCTGAGGATAGAAAAACTCAAAGAAGTTGTGCAAGATTGGATGTTGTGGAGATATCTGACCTATAGAAGCTTAGCGCTGTGAATGGAGGTAAATTGGAAATAAGAATATTCACTCAGGAAATCCATACCTAGTAGTTTTCTTCATTTGGGGTTATCTTCATTGACCTATAAGACCAAGGATGACATTCTCCATGTCACACAAAGGTTCCTTTGCCCGGCAAAACGATGGAGGCACAACAGTGGGCAAGTCACAATCCTGTTTTTTTTTTTTAAACAGGTCTACCATTTTTCTCTGCTCCTTCATCACCGCATGCCTGCCATTTTTTTTAAATGGTCTCTTTATCTACTCTCTAAATTGGGACAATGCATAGTGGCCCCTCACGCTAAAGCATTGCTAGGTAGACCTCAACCTGCTAAAAGGGTTTTCATGCATTATGCAGAATGGAAACAGCAGTAGTCCATCCCAATAGCTCGGGATGAAATGAACCTGAGAAATGGTAAATTTACTTAACCATAGGGGGTATGTCTTTTGTTTTTTAAAGGAAAAAAAACATGAATTCGGGAAATAATATTCCATCTCGACTCTGAGGATTTGGAGTTGAAGTACAGTTCTACAAGGGATGCGGTGGCTCAGTGGCTAAGATGCTGAGCTTCTCGATCAGAAAGGTCAGCAGTTCGGCAGTTTGAATCCCTAGAGCTACGTAATGGAGTGAGCTCCCATTATTTTTCCCAGCTTCTGCCAACCTAGAAGTTTGAAAGCATGTAGAATGCAAGTAGAAAAATAGGAACCACCTTTGGTGGGGAGGTAACAGCATTCCGTGAGCCTTTGGCATTTAGTCATGCCGGCCACATGACCACGGAGATGTCTTCAAACAGCGCTGGCTCTTTGGCTTTGAAACGGAGATGAGCACTGCCCCCTAGAGTCAGGAATGACTAGCACATGTGTGCAAGGGAAACCTTTACCTTTATAGTTCTATACTATAACCCCATGGCTGACGGAAGGATAACGTTAGGGGGGAAAGTCTTATCTTTTCTAATGCTTTAGAAAAGAAAAAAATATATATTAATGTGACAGAAAATTCTTCAATCGGAATTTGTCGTACAATTGTAGCGACACCAATTCAGCAGCTGGTGATATCGCCTTCATCATACAATAAGAATATTTGCAAGACTGAAAGACGTACCTTAAATTAGTGAAAATTTCAAGTATAGGAAGACGCATATGGCAAGATTGTCAAAAATTGCTTTTGTAGTATGGAGATTTTCCACAACTGATGGACATGATAACCATTTGAGAAGCAATACCATTTTAAATAAGACTAGAAGGATTCAAGCGGTTTTCTTTTAGTTTTCCTTTTAGTTTTCTTTTTAGTAATAATATATGAAAGGTAAAGGGAAATAACGGAGCATTAGACAAGAGGAACTGTGTCTTTGTTCTATTTTTGGTGCTATTCCCTTCTTTTCAGCAGTCAGCAGAGTTGTTCCTGCAAGGAAGTTACGCAGCCGGGATTTCATAATGTGAAAAAAAATCTAGTATTACTTTGCTGCTTTCTTTTTTTCTTTCTTTCTCAGAATTTGCCTCTGTCATCAAGAATCAAACATTTCCAGGTTACTCAAGGAGCCATATCACTCCAATGTGGCTGGCTTTGCCTCACCTGTGCTAGCAGAAGGGATATATTGCAAATCCTGTCAGTCAAGGAATTTCAGCTGGCGGATTCAGGAGAAATATATTCTTTATCATGCAATCTGACTGTGTAGTTGTTGAGGCCCACCAGCTGCCAGCAGAGCTGGAGGCAGACTCGGACGATGAGGTGGTCGGGGAGGAACTTGGGCCAGTCCTGGAGTCTGGGGATAGCTTTGATGGCGGCTCTGCACTGGAAGCAGAGATAGAGCCAGGGCCGTCCGACATAGCAATAGCAGTTAGACTTATATACGGCTTCATAGGGCTTTCAGCCCTCTCTAAGCGGTTTACAGAGTCAGCATATCGCCCCCAACAATCTGGGTCCTCATTTTACACACCTCGGAAGGATGGAAGGCTGAGTCAACCCTGAGCCGGTAAGATTTGAACCGCTGAACTGCAGCTAACAGTCAGCTGAAGTAGCCTGCAGTGCTGCACTCTAACCACTGCGCCACCTCGGCTCTTTCCCAGATGCCTTTGGAAGTGGAGATAAGTGGGGAGGAAGAACAGCCGAGGCCTGTTCCAGATGTGTGCATGCGCAGAGCTGTTAGGAGAGGAGAACAACTGAGGACAAGGAGGTGACTTGGGAAGAAAGGCATACATGGATGCTGAATGACCCCTCCCTGGCTGTGGAATAAATAGGAGAAAAAGGAAGGGGTGGTTGCAGGAGACAACAGTTTGTATTTCTTTCAAAAGATTTCCTTATCGTGGTTCGTGCCTCAGAAACTACTTAACAGAACTTAATTTACAGCTTTGTGACTGGAAGTTTCTGCCCTGGCAAATATCCAAGGACTGATAAGGTCTGTTACTCCAGGATTATTTCGGTGTGTGAATGCAATTAATTCACAATAGCTAAATAAAGACAGGTTTTTTTGGGGGGGACAAGGAGTCTGTTTATTGGTTCTGCTAAGGCTGGGTCAGAACAGTAGTAACTTTGAAAAGCAAAAAAAAAAAATATTGGGGAAAGATACAAAGGTGGCTCGAAAAGAAAGATAGGGGAAGATGTAGATTTTAATCCTGAACTGTTTTTATTAGGTATAATGCCGGAAAAAAATTGATAAGAAAAGTATGTATTTAATACTACATGTCTGAACAGCAGCGAGGATTACATTCGCACAATACTGGAAAAATGAAGATATATCGCAAAATGAAGAGATGGTCAGGAAGACACAAGATTGTGCAGAAATGGATAGATTGATATTGAAAATGAAAGAGAAAGAAGATGTAGAATATTATTAAACATAGACTTTATTTTACCAGTGGTTAGAAAAAAGGGGTGGAGATTAAGAATGTAAATTTGTATTGTTTAGCAAATTAAATACTCAGACAACACAATGTTTTTTAAGCACTAAGGAGTGTATTTAATAGAAAATCAATAAAGAGAAAAAAAGTAGAGAATTCTTAGAGCACACACCCCCCCTCATCAGTGGTGAAATTCATTTTTTTTTTACTCCCGGTTCTGAGGGGGGGGGGGCTTGCTGGGTGTGGCAAGGGAAGGATACTGCAAAATCTCCATTCCCTCCCCACTCCAGGGGATGGATACTGCAAAATCTCCATTCCCTCCCCACTCCAGGGGATGGATACTGCAAAATCTCCATTCCCTTCCTACTCCTAGGAGAAGGATATTGCAAAATCTCCATTCCCACTCCACTCTGGGGCCAGCCAGAGGTGGTATTTGCTGGTTCTCTGAATTACTCAAAATTTCCGCTACCGGTTTTCCAGAACCTGTGAACCTGCGGAATTTCACCCCTGTCCCATACTATATGAATCTGGGAGATATAGACTAATGATGGTACCTCTTTGCATGCATTTCTTGATCCTGAGAATTCATGGAGCCACTTCTTGACATTTCCTGAAGAATATTGTTCTTGATGAAAGAAATGTCCTTCTGGGTTCGGCTCCAAGTGGGGGAAAAGACACTGGAGACATGGAGGCTGCTTGGAAAGATGGTTTATTGGTGGACAGGGCCACATGGCTTGGGTCCTGACCAGAAAAGGTGATCACATGCTTCAATGTTGGTGGAGAAGAAGAGAAGGGCTGGGGGAGGGGCTTGCTAGGCTTTTTATAACCTGTTCAGTCCCACCTCTCTGTTTCCTGTTCCTGTGTAAGAAATGTATTCTGATTGGTTGTCAGACTCCCATAGGGCCATGCAGGGGCAATTCTCTAGGCTGTGTTTTGAATTCAGGTTTGGTTGAGTTCTCAAATGCCATGTGGTCAGTTGGGGCCAATATTATCATGCTTTAATCCCATCCCCTGGAGCTGAAGTGGAGAAGCCTTTATTATGTAAAGTGGACTAGCTTGGCCTTCTTAATGGCCCATTGACAAAGTGGGGATGGGCAGGAAGCTACAGGCAGCTATTCTGACTTTTAAAACATGTTTCTTTCTTTTCACATCCAGAGAAATCTTCTGCCTTTTCAATATTTCCTAGGATATTTCATTTTTCTGGGAGAGGGCTGGGTGATAACTTCCTACATTCTGAAATTGAGTTGAATGTTTAAATAAAGATATAACAACCCAGGGTTCAAAATAAAGACATTTCCTAGGTCCAGTATACCAAATTGATCAAAACATGACCTTATCTAGAATTCTGCATTCACGGTTTAGTTCCATTTGGGGAAGTAAAAAAGAGCCTTTCTCATACATTCTTATCTATAAGCAAACAGTAGGCCATGTTTTTTTGCAAACCAAAGTGGATAACTTGTTCTAAAGTCTTAAGATGTAATCCTTCCTTGCTATCTATTGAATGATGTCTCATTTACTTTAAAAGTGCAGCACTTGGAAGTATGAAGACTCTACCATGAAAAAAAAAAATATTTGTGACATTTGCATTGATGATAAGCAATCACATTCTCTGCTAACTCAAAAGTATGACTTGTTTAATATTTCCCTTTTTAGCTTAAGAAGTAATTAAGTGTTGAAGTTTAAACAAATTGACATTATTACCCAGGGCTTAACGTATGTGCCTAACTCAAAATAGATAGACAAAAGCAATCATTTTTTTCAGGGAAAAAAGTCACATTTTTGCCATTACTTTTTTAAAAATCTCTAATTAAGACAAAACTTTTAAAAACAAGAACTGTGGCAAAGGGGCAATCACAAACCAATCATATTTCAGGTTTCATACAATTAATTTCTCAGAAACAATTAGCTGCAGTTTTAAAAGCTGAAGAGTTATTTTAAGAGGGGCATATTGTCTAAATATAATAATTTGAGAGAATATCACCCAGGGGGTTAAATAATGATGGAAATAAATTATATACTACAAAAATAAATATGGTTGAGTAGAAAACAAGGCAGCAGAAGGAGAAAAAAATGAGTGTTGTGGTACTTTTAAAATTATTATGTATTTAAATTTATTAGCCATCAATTCCAAGAGATAATCAACACATTGACATAAACACACATATATGTGCAAAAAATAATTCTCTGAAAACATGGAACCCTCAAAAATAAAGGTGTCCTTAGTCTGAAGCACTATGACCCCAAAATGGCTACTTGGTTTTATCAAATAAAAAAGAAGTTAATTAATTAATACCATCCCCAAGAAAACATAAACTGAGATTTGAAAGAAACACCAAAAACAATAGAAAAAGAAAGGGAGGGAAGGAGGAAGGAGAGGAGAGGAGGAAGGAAGTAGAGGAGGGAGGGAAGAAGGAAGGGAAAGGAGTAGAGGGTGGAAGGGAGAGAAAGAGAAGGAGAGATAGTAGGAAAGGAAGAGGAAGGGTGGAGGAGAGGTAAAGGAAGAAGAAAGAGAAGGAGAGGAGGGTGGTTTCTTTGACCTTCTCATCTTTTTGCATATGCCTTGCACGGTATGGGATCCCACGACATCCTCTCCAGGTGAGCAAACCACTTTATTTGGTGGCTTTTGTATGTCCTTTAAGATTGGTTCTATGGGAGAATGCTATACTCCCATAGCACAGTATATGGCTATACCATACTAGCTATAATCCGAAATGGGAAATTGGGAATATAAAAGCCTGTATAAAAACAGTAGCAAATGATTTCCATTGACGTACATAGAGAAGTCCATGAATTCGCTAGCAGTCAGGCTCAACTGGAAAAAAAACCACCAGATTTTATTTTTATCTCTTTGCCACTCGTTATGCAAAAATCCGAACAATTGAATTCTTTGTCCGCTAATCACAGCACTGACAGCTACTGAAATCGTTCTTGGCTCCTCCCTCTTCTGTTGGCCAAGCTTGGCACATGAAACAACTGCAGTTGGTGTTCGCTTTGGAACTCCCTTTCATCTCAGAACACACATCTACCATGTGACACTTGTATTAAGATGTTAATTAACGCAGAAAGAATTGAGGAAGAGGCACTGCGCCTAGAGAGTGGATGGAAAGTAAGACTTCTGGGGGCACTTTCAGAAACACACCATTTTTAAAAAAATAAAGGAGCGTTGAACAAAAAGTATCCATAGAAGCTGCTGTTCTGACCCAGGCTTCCCAAGAGCATGAAGCAACTCCGGGTCCCAACAAAAATCCCTTTTATTAACTTACTGTGAATTCTGCTCATTCATATCCAGCAAAGTCTTTCAAGGGAGGATTTAC